>NC_054831.1:12467500-12767500 GCF_018345385.1 Vulpes lagopus
CAGGATCAAGTCCCAGGTTGGGGTCCCTGCATGGAACCTGCTTCTCCCTTTGCCTGTGTCTCTGCCCGCCCCCTGCCTCGTGTCTCATGAATAAATACATTTAAAAAATCTTTAAAGAATAAAATATTAGGGGTGCCTGGGTGGCTTAGTCAGTTGAGTGCCCTACTCTTGTTTTCAACTCTGGTCATGATCTCAGGGTTATGACATTGAGCTCTGCATGGGCCTCCGTGCTCCACACAGAATCTGCTTGAGACTTTTTCCTTCTCCCGCTGTCCCTTCCCCTGTCTTTCTCTAAAATAAATCAATTAAATATTTTCTTAAAGAATAAAATATTAGAAAATATTTAAAATAAGTAATATGAACAAAATATATGAATAAAATATTAAATTCCTCTTTTGGGGACACTCCAATTGTATCACTTGTCACTTTTTCTATTTCACATCATCAAACAAGCTATGAAATAGGTAGGTTCAAGTCCTACAAACCACAGGTAAGTTCCTGCAGCTGGAAAATAATAGTAGGTCTATTGGGTCTCATGTTGGGTCTTAATTTAATAGAAAAAATATATAATTTTTAATTAAGTAAACAATATTAGTATTTTGTTGTTAGAAATAGTAAGTTTTGGGGTGTCTGGGTGGCCTGTCAATTGAGCATACAGCCCTTGATTTTGACTCAGATTATGATCTCAGAGTCATGGGATCAAGTCCCGCATCCGGCTCCATGGTCAGTGTGGAGTCTGCTTGAGATTCTCCCTCTCCCTCTCCCTCTCCCTCTCCCTCTCCCTCTCCCTCTCCCTCTCCCTCTCCCTCTCCTTCTCCCTCTTCCTCTCCTCTCTCTCTCAAATAAATAAACAGAATCTTAAAAGAAAAAGAAGTAGGTAAGTTTTTAGAGCTACTGAGAAAAAGAAATGCTTTTTGTTCACATTTGAAGTCCCCCAAAGCAAATCTTTTATTTGGTCTGTTGGATCTGAAATGGGAAAGTTTCCTTTATAGGACTTTATCATTAGATTGCGATGACCTTAGAAAGAGGGACAGGATCTTAGTTTTGTTGTTGTTGTGAAATCTTTCAAAACATTTTATTGATAAAAGTAAATATTCAGTATGCATTTTTAGATTGAATTGAATTTTAAATGTATTTTCTTCAATCATGCAATTAATAGGAATTTTATTCATATGACCTTATTGGTGATTATATTTATGACAAGCAAAAACATTGGTAGTAACTTCATGTTATATGGCAGACCGTCTCCAGTTCTTAACAAATTATATAATAAGAGTATTTTTTAAATGAAGCCATCTGCTTTCCAGTAAGAACATTCTCAGAATGGCACCAATAATTGAGATCCCCAGTGCTGGACTTCTTTCCCTTGTCCTCATGGGCTACTGCACCGAATGGCAAAGACAACAGATAATACTTCCCTATGAGATTTACAAATGACAATTTATAGAAGAATTTTATGAATGAATTTTACGGGATACGTAATTAAATATGCCAAAATCTGTACAATCAAGGTGCTGAGATTTCATTTCAAAGTCATTTTGATTTCTGCCTTCATGAATAGTTCATGCTCAAGTGCATAAACAATTCAGCTATGACTTACTTCACTGTCAACAACTCCTTCTGAAATTTTAGCTTTGACTAGTTTAGCTATTGAAGTGAATAAGCCTCTTCAGTCAATCCAACCAGTTGAAACATATATGCATGTTAACCTAGACGCAATTCTATAATTCTTCCATACATAATAATATAGCTCCTAAGGAGGATATGAAATTAAATTTTGGAAGAACTATGCATTTAGTTTTTGAAAGTATCCAAAAATCATTTATCTGAATACACAATCTCCATGCATGATGGAGCTTAGTAAGAATAGACATCAACTGTGTTTTTTTTTTTCAAATAAAATTATACAGTAAATACCTCTTTCAGAAATTACATGTAGAAAGGTTGTGCCTAGTAGTGTAGGTGAACTCCACCCAGAGATTGTGGCCGTGCTTGGAATCAGAGGTGGGGTTAGAAGCCTGCTGGAAGAGAAAAGGATCATTTATTTGCCTGCATAAACATACATTCACTCAGTGTATTTGTGTGTAGACTACCTCTACTACCCCCACCCCCGAAGAAAAGATCAAACACAACAGATTGCATGTTGTACAAAAACCGCACACATCCAAATCCATTTTTACTAGTGGTAGGTTAAATTTACTTTGCCTTAATGTGTAACGCATTATCTGATTCATTTCAGTGACTGATCCATTCAAACAGTCTCCGTATCAGATTTATAGGAATATAGAGGAAATACTTAGAATGAATCAATTTAAATGCAATGGTTAAGAAAAAGCGACCTTTGTGCAAAATCCAGGTTTTATGAATGTGCTTTGTTTTGTGGGAGCAGAAATACCAGTGATAAATATAACATTAGCATAAGGAGTCACACTGAACATTAAAAGCTTTAACAGGAAGAGCGCTTGAAATAATTTAGTGCTGATAAACAGCCCTGCAGGCAAGTTTTTGGCAATTTGTGATAAACCACAAATTTTAAAAGACTCACAGAAATCCTTCTAAATGTGCATTATACTGGAGTCGCGGTGAGTTCATGGGGGTTCTCAGAAGAGTATTTTCAGAGCTGGACATTTTTCCATGGTTAACAAGAAAGTTGTTTCAGTAAACAGTGGGAAGTCTACACACTTTAGCAGTGTTCTGATTCTGGATGGTGGCAAACCAAGACAGGTATTGACAGCTTAGCCAAACAATGTTCTGATTCTTGATCATGGCAAACGATCACAAGTAGCAAGGCCATTTAAAAACAAAAAGGGGGAGGGTAAATTTAGGTATAAATAAATAGATAAAAAATCTTAAATGCCAGCTATAACTAACAGATTTTTTTTCTCACCATTCTTGTTCTCTTCTACTCTTTTCGTGCTTACCTTGAAGACACCTTAGACACATTTTGATTATATGTTAGTTGATGTGATAAATCATTCTTTAAATAATTCAGTTCTCTAGATAAAATGAAAAGTATAAATACCTTCAGATGTATTTATCTACTGGTGAAGACTATTACATTTTTTAAAAATTATTTTTATTGGAGTTCAATTTGCCAACATATAGCATATCACCCAGTGCTCATCCCGTCAAGTGCCCCCCTCAGTGCCCGTCACCCAGTCACCCCAACCCCCTGCCCACCTCCCTTTCCACTACCCCTTGTTCATTTCCCAGAGTTAGGAGTCTATACATTTTTTGTATATGAAAGTTCCCATACACAGTTGAATATAATATCCAAGCCCATGGTTATTAGGTAAGTGGTCAAGAATAGCCTATTTAAAATTCAATGACATAACCAAGCTTTCTAAGATACACAGACATTTAATTTTATCTAGGATAACACAGAACAGAACAATTTGTGGCTCCTAGAAAGAATTAGTAAAGATATAATAATTTTGGATCTTTCTCTCTTTTTGTGCTTAAAAAAAAAGTTTAACCTTTTTTTTTTTATATTATTTCCTTTTCCTCCTTGCTTGCAGGAAGATAAGATGAAATTAATTGCACTAGAACTTTGGTGCATTTGAAGTAGTGATGAAACTGACATTTTCTTGAGATAAACACTTAACAATATAGAAAATATGCAATTTACTGGAAATTCTAGAAAGGCTGAGGTAAGAGTCAATCCGTTGGCACTGATCCCCAAAAGGAGAGAAGGTAGACCAAAGAGTCCAAATGACCATTCTTTCCAGGGGATGATGCAAAAGGATGAGGATTATTCATTGTAAGTACAGATGTAAGAAGGCAGAAGAACAGGAGCACAGACTTATAAAGCTAGCAAAAGGGTTCCAAAGAACCCAAGATGGACAATGCTAAATCAAAATGCCCAATGGAGTTTTTGTTCAGTGTTTTCTGATTTGACTATTCTTTGAGCATCTCTTCATTCGACAGATTTGAAATATCATTTTCTATAAAATAGGGAAAAATTCAGTAATTCTGTGGATGGTCAATTTTTAAAAAAATATTTAATTATTAAGGTCATGAAAGTTTTAAAATTGTTATCAGATTTAGGTGACCTCTTCCAAATTCCTGTCATAGCTGTAAAATTTCATGGATTTTCAAGTTTCCCTCTGCAGTGACCAAAGTTAATTATTACTCTTGTGCTTGTGACATAATCGGTCATCCATGACAGCAATTTGTGTACAATAGTCAAGAAGTTTAAATCTTCTCTCAGTATTTATATATGACTCACTTCTCTTCATTAATTAGGTTATCAAAAATTCCATGAGACTGTTAACTAATTCCATTAAAATGTATCTCTTCCTTTCAGTGAATTACTACTTTTCATATAATTTGTATTTTTCATACGATTATCATAGTAATTTCCATATAATCTGTATATGTTTTGGCTATAATTTGGTTCTCAATTTGAGAATCATTTCTATTTTATTTCTCCTCTTTATCACTTTTATTTCACATTTCCTTAATTTCTATCAGAATTTTTCAACTCTTTAGTCAATAAATTTAAATTTGAAAAAATAAAATAAATAAATTTAAATTTGACGAAGAAGATATGCACATCATATATATCTAAGCTATCTTTAATTTCTCCATAATATTATCTTTTTTAAAGATTTATTTATTTATTTATTTATTTATTTATTTATTTATGAGAGAGAGAGAGAGAGAGAGAGAGAGGGAGGCAGAGACACAGAAGGAGGGAGAAGCAGGCTCCATGCTTGGGAGCCCAACGTGGGACTCGATCCTGGGATTCCAAGATCGCGCCCTGGGCCAAAGGCAGGCACTAAACTGCTGAGCCACCCAGGGATCCCCTCCATAATATTCTTTTAAACAACCAAGTTAGAAATAAAATGGCATACTCAATCTTTATTAAATACATTTCCAAAATATATTATGAATTTTTAACTGAATATGCTTCCCTACTAAGAATATTCCTGTAAGTAGAAAACTTTGCTCTCATGTAGGCTTTGAGAAACAAAATCTCCACTTATAATTTTACATTTCTGATTTTGTGAATTATTTTCTGCAGACTAGCTTTTAGCTCCACATTTTCGAAAGCTACTTTTCCTCACTCTCTTCTCACGTATTTCTAGTACTGGCTGCCATGAATTTCATTCATAATGCAATGCAGCCTTGGATATATATCTTTGTGTTATGTCAACAGGTGGGTGAACATGTTGAACAGCAGGAGTATTCCTGAAAGATGGTGCCAGCTAGTGCACAGAAGTGACTAGATACCATATAAAAATACTCTACTACACAGAAATCGAAAGCATTTCTAACTCAACATCCCCTTAGCTAGATCCCCAAAATACCATGACCAAACTAAAAACAGAGGGATTTAGAGTGTATTAGAGTTGCATTAATTAAATCTTTGCAAAATATATTACTTTTGCAAATAAATAAACAAAATGATCCTGTGCACACCCTGCTAGAGCCTCCCCTCGAGCATTGGAAAAGGCTTTGGAAATGAGGGACCCCCGAATTTATTCATTATTCATTTCACTGTAAACCTGACTGGTAGGCAGAATCAAAGATGGTCCCTCCAAGAGTCCCTGTACACATCTTCTTGCAGTTAATTAGTACACTATCCAGGCACTACAGTGAAGGGATTTCACAGATGTAGTTAAAATCTTAGGTCAGTAGAGCTTGAAACAGGGAAATTGGATGGGCCTGATTTCATTACATGGGTCCTTTAAAAGCAGAGAGTTTTCTCTGGCAGGTTATAGAAGAGAAAGAGAGATGTGCGCTTAGCTAGCCTGGAAGAAAGTTACAACATGGGTTCTAAACTACCTGTGGGAGCCATGTGGCAAGGAACTTCCAGAAGCCTCTCATTGCTGAGTGCTGCCTCTGTCATCAGCTTCAGCTAGAAGGAAAATGGGATCTCCAACCTGCCACTTCAGTGAAATAAATTCTACTTTGATCAACATCAGTGATTCAGGACCATGAGTCCGTATAACACTGAAGCCTCAGGTAACACCTTGATTTTATCCACATCAGACTCTGAATGGAGGATCTGGGCATGCCGTGTCCAAACTTACAGAAACAGTGAGGTAATAAATTTGTGTTTATTTTAGAGTGCCAGATTTGTGGCCATTAATCATGCAGCAATAGAAAACCATTAAAATGCCTTTCTTGGCAGGAGTTGTATAGGAGGTAGATTATAAATTGGAAGTGCCCATAGTCATACAGGCAAAACCAGGGAGTGAGACAGAGAACACATAGAAAAACAAGAGAGAGGGTTTTATTCACCACAAGAATTCTTGGTCTAGGGAACAATGAGCTGATGGGTCTGAAGGGAGACACGGGGTGAACAGAGGACTTTACTCACCTTCCCAGTGATATGGGAGCAGCTGAAGTGGACATTTGAGGGGAGTAAAAAAAAAAAAACAAGTCAAAAGGGAGTGTTATTTCTGTTTGGTTTGCACAGACTCTCCAGATCTTCCCCGCAAAACCTTTGCTGAAATTTCTATTGCTTGGAGGTGAATTTGCTGGAAGGGATGGTTCATGGCGGCAAGGAAGAGGACTGAATTTGCTCTCACAGTTTGAGATGGGGTCAGTACAAAGAGATGTGAGGATCCAGTTGAACCATCTTAGACAGGGACCCTCAAGGAGTCAGCTAACTTTAATCACCACCTTAAATTGAGAGTGTAAAAGAACCATGAGCAAAATGTTAATGATAATCACATGTAACTGTAAAAGTCTGAAAAAGAAGGACATGCTGTGGAAACAGAGGTGTCATCAGAGAAACAAAGTGGCATTGGCTTTGATGATTTCTCCAAGGTTCAGAGTCTGACGCTCTTTTACCTTGGAAGCTTAATTTGTTCTGCAGATAAAGAGGAGCTGCACCTCTAGGAAGGAGCAGGAGAGGCATATACCAGTGATCAAACTCTCTGGAAATATATTTATACAAGATTGCAAATTTTACAGTAAAACATATAACAAAGAGCACGTCTGCTGCCATGGCCAGCATTCTTCTCTTCTCGTAACCATATCCACACAGCAAAGTTGCCTTGATAAACTTGGAATTAGTGCAACAGGGGCCAAGGCTTAATAGCATCGGGCTTTGATGGTTACATATGACTATCTGGGGTACACCTGACACCCATCTGAAGTTACACATTTCTGTCTCACATAGTCCTCATTTTGTATTTCCTGGCAAAATGGTTGAAGCACTGGCATTGCGCATCCCTCCACTATCATATACCTCCGCATATTGGACCATAGACGCTCCCCTAGAGCCTTCTTGATGTTGTAGTGAAGTGCTAGCCATGTAATGTCTTGTTGGTTGGTTTTACGGAACTGCCCCTTAATACTTCTCTTTTGGCCTTATGACCAAGTCACAGCGAAAAGCAGCCAGCTGAGTAAAATCCAAGTCTGCACTTGCTGTAAAATATTGCTGAGAATAATAATGTAATAATAATAATGTAATGTCATCCATTACATCAATATGGTCTATGTAAAATTTCTCCTCAGTTATTTCTTTTAGATTTAGAAAAGTTCTCTCCTTTGAAGAACTGGTAGGTTTCCTTGTTTCTAATAATGAAAGCAATGCCATTTATCATGTTGTTTTTTTTTTTTTAACCTGGAAGCCAGGAATTTCGATGCTCATTCTGAAACTTAACCATAATGACAACGTTATCAGTCACTGAGGTTAGCCTACGAGGGCTTTCTATTTTCAACATTTCAAATTTTCTACTTGTGTTTCCTTAACTTTGATATATAACTCAACATAAGCCACCTCAAAGCCATTAGGTATATAGATAAATTCAATATTTAAATAAACCTAGATTAGAACACTACTTAGCAATAAAAAAGAATAAACACACAACAATGTGGATGAATCTGAAGGGCATTACGCTGAGTCATAGAAACCGGTTTCCAAAGGCCATATTCTGTATGATTCCACTTATAGGGCATTCTGGAAATGACAAAACTACAGAAACAACAGATTTGTGATTATTGGGGATTAGAGTGGTTGATAGAAAGTAATGGTTGAAACTATAAAGGGGTAGGGGTAGCATGAGCAACCTCTTTGTAGTGATAGGATGCTGTTGTATCCTGACTGCAGTGGCGGCTACACGAATCTACATATGATAAAATGACAGAATTATACCCACACTTTATGCTAACATCACCTTCTTTGTCTTGGAATTACACTGTAATTCTGTAAAGTGTAACTATTGAGGAATCTGGGTGGAAAGTATATGGGACTCTGTACTATCTTTGCAACTTCCTGTGTATCTATAATTATTTCAAAATAAAAAAGGTTTCAAAAGTCACCAACTTGTACATTTTATGTGGGAATTTTATCGTACATAAATAATACCTCAAATACCGTTGATTACAAAAAGTAAGCATCATTGTCATTAACTCCTAAATAATGGATTGATTGCTCACACTGATAAGCTTATTGGTGTGATCCCAGGTTTGAGTCCCCTAAGAAAATAACAGATTCCTGGAAATAACATGCAGTTTTGGTTGGTCAACAACCTTGGGAAAAGACCTAAGAATATTTATACTCAGCCCACTTGTATCAATGAATATAGTGCTGACAGCGTAGCATGTAAGCGGTCAGTCTGAATCAGATGGGGTTTATCGCCAGGGTACAGAATGATAGAAGTGCAAATAAAGCAGAAAGGAAAGCTCTCAGAGGGAAAACAAATGTTTTATCTGCCCTGCAGCAACACCAAGGCCAAGAGCCAAGCAGAAATGTGGGTGGGCGCAGATCGTGGGAGACCCACACACCATATAGACATGGACAGACACCTCTGAAATAAGAGAGGGACTGTGGGAAATCCTGCCCCAACTTTCACCCCTCCACATACTTACTGTTGTTCCAAAGGCATGAGATCATGAGGTCTACGACTTACCCAGGTCCCAGGGTAAGGGGAGAGGATGCTCATAATGGGATTTCATCTACAGTGGAGCCTTTAAGCCAGCTGAATGAGGAGACAATGCTAATATGGAATTTGTAAGCTATCCCTACCCTCTCTCTTCAGATCACTACTTGTTAATGGGCTTTTAAAGAGATTGCCTGGAGTTTTGAGGGCCAGGGCTATCCCTGCTGCTTCGATGGGACTGAATCACTGACTTCTGAGCAGCAGTGAAATGATTCTTGTAGAAATGATTCAGTTAGCACAGATGAAAATCTATTGGCTTGATCTGATTTCTTTTTTTTTTTTTTTATTTATTTTTATTTATGATAGTCACAGAGAGAGAGAGAGGCAGAGACACAGGCGGAGGGAGAAGCAGGCTCCATGCACCGGGAGCCTGATGTGGGATTCGATCCCGGGTCTCCAGGATCGCGCCCTGGGCCAAAGGCAGGCGCCAAACCGCTGCGCCACCCAGGGATCCCTTGATCTGATTTCTAAGTCAGTCTTCCGACACAAAAACTTGTAATACTGTGTTTCTCAAAGTATAGCCTTCAGGGTCCACAGATTCCCAATAAAACAACCCAGATCGTAGGCCTACTACTGCTGGACCTCAGACACCATGGTGCTGTTTATGCCGTTAGTCAACCCAAAGAGTGTAGTTGAAAGCAGCAGATTGGTCAAAAACTTTCATTTCAGCAGTAGAGCTTTATCACCCACCCTCTGTATAAAGCTGTAGCTGTCTGGTACAACAAGCCAGACTAAGATTTGCTCTCCTCTGACCCCTACATTGCAGAATCCAGAACTCGTGAAATAACCAGGAGGTTCATAGATGAGAAGAGACCAGCAAAGATCCTACACCCACAGAGTGTAACATAGCATTCCTAGTTTCTGAAAAAAATCTTTGAAGTGCACATGGCTCAAAAGAAACTAATAATGTAATTCTAGAAGTCCACATTTGTTTCCTTAGATACATAACACTGCACAAACAATTTGGTTGCAATTTCCAGGCAGTGGTTTCATAGTTACTTGATTAAACTATGGTGGCTCTCCATAAGAAGGAAGCAGACTGATAGCCCTTCAAGGCTTTTGCAAGTGTGACAATTTAAAATTATAACTTGAGCTGCTTGCATTGATATTTTTAGCTGATTCTTTAGGCTTTTAAATGCATTTCTATATATTATCCCCATTACATTTCCCTCATGATCACAGAGGCTGCTTTTTTTCAACCAAGACAATACAGCTCTTCAGAGACAAGGAACAAAAGTAAAGAAACAAGTATAACATTTAGCTCTTGAGAAAATTCTGTCCTCAGCAAAGAGGGTGCTTCTAAGTCATTGATAGGAAACCTACTTCCACAAACCATGGGCTTTCCGTACATTTAGTTCTCCTCCTCAAGCCCCCTCACCCCCCACCTCCCTGCACCTTCAATGAAGTTATCTAACCTTGGGGGCAAAAGAAAAAGGGGTGGGGCAGTGAAATTCACAGCAAGCAGGCAAGAAAGCTGGCAAATGCTGATGAATCACAGTGTATTCTGAAAGGGTGAGGTCATGCATTTTTTCCCATGAATAGTTAACTCCCTTTTTACTATGGGCTACATCATCCATTTTATTTGGGATTATTTTGTTTGGGTGTCAGGGATATTTGCTCCTATGACCACCCTCCCCCCATAGAAACCAACATTTAATCTATAAACACAAGACACTGTATCCTTTGAAGCAGGTAGCCCTAGTGCTGCTCAGCTGTTGCCCTTGACCTTAAGAGAACTGTATTTTTCTCTCCACATCTCAGCCCAGATTCTATTTTCATGCCAACGTGACATTGCAGCCTTTCTTATGAAGGGTTTGCTAGTGGTGCTGAACTGGCCAAGTCATATCGAAATATTTGATGTGTATTTAATATATGTTATGTGGAACTGCAAGGAATTGCTTTGCCAAATACATTGCCCTTGATAGAACAAGCAGTTTGATCCAAACCAGATCATGGATAAAGTGTGTGTGTGTGTGTGTGTGTGTGTGTGTGTGTGTGTGTGTGTTGATTAAGAAACATTAATAGAAGCAAAGCAAACCAAAGCAATGTATCCAATAAAAATAGGCAGTTAGTTGTATTGTCAGCAAGCGTAATACTTTTAAAAAGTTATAGAACACAGAATTGTTCTTCATTTTAACTTGAGGATGAGCAAGGTACAAAAAAGAGCAAAGTAAGTAAAATAAACATGATCATAATGACCTGTTTTTGAAAAGAAATTCAGGCCATGTATTCTGCTAATATTCATGAGACATTAGTATATTGAGGCCACCTAATAATACCACGTGTAGTACTGGTTTGATTTGCTTTGGTCTTTTTTTTTTTTTGGTATTACTTTATTAGTATTTTAAAATGCTTTTAATATTATGGAAAGAAAACTATCTGTTTATTTCTTTGATTTCAAATCAATCACATCAGAATACTTGTGATGACTAATGTATGCGAAAAAACACTTTTGCCTCTTTCATGCTTTCTATTCAGTTTTGAAAGGCCCACTATATGCCATGCAGCAATGTAAACACTGAGAAACACTTCCGTTATTATTGTTAAATAATTATAAAAGTGAAGTTTTTCACTAATACTTGAGAAAACACTACCTTCCCTCTGATATATAAATAACATCTGGAAAGATGGGTTCAGATATTTTCATAGTCTACTGAAATGAGTGATAAAATAACAATTTGAATTTTGAAAAATCGCTTTCAAATAAAATGGAAATTTATAGACTTCTGAAGTTAAAGTCTAATAACTACAAATTCAGTGTTAAACTACCTAATTTTAATAACTCCTAATTACCATATTGCTCCAGATCCCTACTGCTCAATGCTGCAGAAACTGGACCTCTATGGTGTGCATCATTGAGCTAGCTTGCTCTCTGGCTCCCTGTGGGTTGGACCAATGGGAAGGACTGGGAGTAGACTGAGTTGGAGGAGGAGAATGGGGCCAGGGATCTCTTTTACGGCAACTCCCTTGCCAAGTGGCAGTAGATTGGCTGCATCACTCTGCCAAAGGCCATAGTGTTCCCAGGCAGTCCTATCCTGGGAACCATTCCCCATGGTCTAGTAACACATTTCTCTACTCAGGTAAAGAGGTGGGACAGCTCTCAGCTCCCCAGCGCTGTTCATCCCTGTGTGATCCAGCCCTTCTCTGTTTCTATAAACCCCATCTGTACTACTTGTAGAGAAAGAAATATATTTATTAAAAACTCTTCAATTACATCATTTCAAAGAACCATCTGTTTCTGTCAAAACCCTAACATGGCATGCGTATGGCCTATTAGAATTAAGTCCAAGCAGCCTTTTTACAGAGTTCTAAAAATAAATCATAAGCTTTGCATCAGCTCCCATTTACTTTTTCTGTATTCTCAACAAGCTACCTATATTTCTCAAACCTTGGCTGCAGTTTAAGTGAACCATTTAATGTTCTAATGAAAGTATATTTGCTATTGTTAGCATCCTTGTAATGGTTTTAAAAAGGCAGATTTTATTGCTTCGATGAAAGGAAAAAGCTAAATGGCCATGGACTAGAGTAATAAAAGCACTGATGTCCAACTATTTCCAAAATACATGATTGAATTAGACCTGCTAGCCTTTAAGCCAATCCAAGCATCTGCTTCAGATGGTGGGCAAAGAGTGTTTCCTTCATGGCTAGATTATAAGCAGGGGTTGGCTTATGGTAAATTTTCAATAAATCTTTATGTGTTGAATTTATGAAGAAATCGAAGCTCATTTCATCTTCTGATATTACTGAAAAGGAGAAGTTAAAAGTTTAAAGTCTGATAACTACTTCAAATTCTTTAAAGTTTCTTTTAAAATTAAATTGTATCTGAGATATAACTACATATCTATAATTATTATTACATTCGTAACTGAGAAAAAATTTAATTGAGCTGTTATGTTTAGGGGGTTAGATTTCATACCCCAACTTTGATTTCCAGAATGGAATCTAGAATCTTACACCTGAAAGAGTTCTGTGAGAATTCTAGCCTAATAGGCACCCTTTAGACTTAGAAAATTGAGATCAACGTAATCTGAATGAATCATCCACAACTGATACACAACTCTTTTGAAATGTAAATACTTCCTAGTTTTATAAGCAAATGTAAGGTTTTGGGTTTTGATATAGATTTCCCAGAAAATTCCAGCTGTCCCACCGATGAAGCACTCAGAATATGCTCTGAAAAGTAAGTTCCACTCCTGTCAAAATTAACTGAAGCTACTAGCCTATAATCTTCTGCAAGGAAAGGGGCAAGGGAACAGGGAATTAGCTTGACATCCTCACTTCTCAGGATCTGCACAGCACTGGCTGATTTTTGGTTGATCCTTAGTTGGATTCTCAAACTTTAAAGGCTGATCAAATCCAAGTGAACCACTATCAAGTAAGTTGGAGTTTCCAGATAAGATGAGAGCCATACCATTTTTTCTTCCATCGATAATGTAAAGTGCATCAATTTCTTTAGCTGGTAAATTAACAAATATAATTCAACTTTTTTCAACCAACTTTTGTTGAAGATAGAGCAGTTTTCTTTGGAATAAGTTATAGTTATGGATCTCAATGACCTTAAAATCTGGACAAAGGCTTGTTGTTGGAGAAAGTCATCAGGAGAAAGTGAGTGCCAGTTGACTTGAGAGGTATACTCAGGCAATAGAAGACTCCTCATCACCTTCCCTGTCTTTAAAATAAACTTCCTGCCATCTATTCCCATGCCAGTAGCCATTTCAAGAATGTAGCCTTGAGAGAGAAAAATGTTGTTAAGGCCATCTGGACTGTATACGTGACTGAACCCTATTAAGGCCTCTTATAAACTATTCAGATTCTGACGGGCAGGTGCAGAAGTTTCCATGTCTTACAGCTGCCCAAGGCAAGGCTCTGATGTCAATTCCCTTGTGTATTGAAACTGCCACCTAACAACCTGGAGTGGTCTACCTGTTTCTTCCATCTCTCCCTGCCCTCATTGTACAGGGGCCAGTCTCAGATTTCACCAAGAACTCTTGAGGTTGTGAACCAGCAGCTTGAGACAAGTAAGCAAATAATAGTTCTTCAGTTTTTGTAAGTGGGATGGATTTGATCACGTTTACCTGAGTAAACCAGAATGGGCATCATGAAGTAGTCAATATTTGAGTTAAATAACAATTGACCACAATAGGTAAATACAGGAAGAGATCTTAGATTATTTTGTAACTAGTGGAAGAAAAGATTGACAAAGGATGATGGGACTAGCCTGGGGAGAGCCCTGCAAAAATTTACAGATAATCATTTAGTTTGTAATGACTCTTTAGAAATACTTTTAAATATGGAAGTGACACATTGTAGATATAACTTAAATGATCCAAACTGAGCTGAATCAAATGGAAAAAAAAAAGTTAAGTTACCAAAATGAAATAGAAGCATATGGAACAAGGGACATGCTGGGATTATTATCATTTTTGGTTCTGCCAAAATGAGTAGCTATGCCAAATATCTTTGAGAACCATACATTTTGCCAGCTTTATTGGTGTCTGATTTGAACCCAAAATGATCAGCAAAAGTCATTTTAAACTTTTCTTTAGATCTGCAAGGCCCAAAACAAAACAAACAAAAGAACTTTAAGACCTAGAAATTGTAATCCTAGTACAATAAAAATACATAAAGAAAGAAAACATTTCTTAGGTAAATAGTCAAGAAAATAATCAGATTTGTGCTTACCTTTCATTAGCTACTTCTTTTTCAATAAAAAAAAATATTGTCTGCTTTTGCCAGTCCATTTCAGGAATAAGAAGACTATACCCCTCTCTCATGGTAGGGAAATCTAGTTTTTGTGGTAAAAGCTCACTATATATAAATATACCCAAAGGACAACATTCTATTGCTACTTTGCTAAACTACTTTGAAATAGTTCAAATATCATCTGAAATGGAATATAATTTCTAAACCACTTTAGGTCATCTGTCTTTTCCACATTTCTTTTATATACTAAATATTATGATTTGCAAATATAGTATATATTAATCTATATAACATATGGTACTGGGAAAGCACTTTTACTAATAGGAATATTTGCAAGAGATACATTTCTGATTACTTTTGTTCAGAAATCCTAATAAACTCTTTTGGCCTATTGCATTGAATTCAAAATTCAATTTACTTCTTCTTATCCTCTCAAGAAGTAAAACTGTTACTTTTGCTTCTGGCTTAACTTGTAGAATCAGCTTTCCTAAGCTAAAATCATCATTATTTTTCTGTAAGCATAGCCTAAAGGCCTATATTAGTATTGGATTCCATATCTCACTACTGAGATGTAGGTGGTATGAATTATTTTTGAAGTAGAAAAAAAGCTGCTAAGATGGGCTGATGACCATTGTCTTAAATATCACTTTCCCAACATCAAGGGTTACACCTGGAAACTGTTCATCATAGCCAAAAAGTCAAGGCCTCCTTGGGATGTGGCTCATCAGAATGACTAATACAAAGTCATTTTTCTCATAAATCTGCCTATTTTCCCACCATCTGTTATTTGCATTTTTCCAGAAAGTTAAAAAAAAAAAAACAACCTTACTGATGGAATGTTTTGATCCAACTGCAGTTAAATTCACATGGTTTACTGTTTTAGTTCCCAAGATGACATTTCAGCCAAGCCTACAGTAGGATATTGCATCAGAAGATCTATCATGTGAATTCCAGGTGAGACATCTAGAGGCAAAAGGGGGAAATGCTTAAGAATTCAACCATTACTAGTATTTTGCATCAAATCAATGTTGAGTTAAAAAACAAACAAACAAAAAGGTTGAGTTTAAAAAGAAGAAGAAGAAGAAGAAACCTAACAGTCTGTGTACCTACCACTGAATGTTAGCTCATAAACTTCCACATGCTTTAATTTCCAGCAAGCTAGACTTATGTGTTTAACAGTTTTCTTTGATTTGCAGTGATTTGTATAGTTGTTGTTGTCTTTTTACTGTCAACACCAAAGGAAATGTTGTTGTTTTTTTTTTTTAAGAACATATATATAGAATACATGCTGTGTATTATGTCTGGACATGAGACATTGATGACATTTGGCATAGACAAATGCCTGCTCAAATCTATTAACCTAAACAATGTTTTATTTAAGCCAAAAGGCCCATATGACATTTGTAAGAAAACAAGTAAAACATGATTCATTCTGCTATGTATAAGGCACTCTGCTAGGCACTGGGTGTGCAGTGGTAAGAAGGGCAGGAATAGTCCTTGCCCTTATGGAGCTCATGGTCTACTGTGGAGAAATCAAAATTTTAAAAATCAACAATAAAACGATGCATAATAACTACAAATTATAAGTGCTATATTAAGTGCTGTGAAGTAATGAAAAGTATAAACTCATGGCACATTAGAAACTCATTGATGGATGTGACTTTGAACATCATCTAGTGATCAAACACAGTATTTCAGAGTTAAAGAATATAATATCTAATGGAAAAGAAGTTTGTCTAAGATCTACATACAGAGAGTATGTGGCATATTTCGGATTAGACACAGAGAAAATTTAAAATGATTAAATTTACCAAAACAAAATAATATGATGGCAAGTTAAAATGATTGCCCTAGCTTTGCTGGGGAGTGATGAGATTAGAAAAAAGAGTAGAAGAAAAGATTCTTCTTGATTTACAAATGCCGAAGAAGAAGTGAAGTTGGAGATTGTTTTAAGGATGTTGGAACACTCAGGCTAAGTTACACTGTGATGACAAACAATCCTAAGTCTCAGTATGTTACAACAAAGAGGCCTATTCCTTTCTCATGTTCTGTGCCCTTTATGTGTTGCCTGTGGCTCTGCTCCAATTCATCTTCACTTCTGGGAATGAGGCTAACAGGGAAGACTTCCTTTTTTTTTTCTTTTAAGATTTTATTTATTCATTTGAGAGAGACACACACAAAGAGAATGAGCAAGGGAGGGAGGGAGAGGGAGAAGCAGTCTCCTAGCTGAGCAGAGAGTCCGACATGGGGCTCCATCCCAGGACCCTGGGATCATGACCCGAGCAGAAGGCAGACACTTAACTGACTGAGCCACCCAGACTCCCCACTTCTAGCTGATTGTGATGGCAGAGGGAAGAGAAAATTTGTTGAACCATGCGTTGGCTCTCGAAGCTTCCACTCAGAAATGTCACATGTTATCTCAGCTCACAAGGAGAGTCCAGGTTTCATCAGAGTATAGCTTTCCTACCAGCAGGAGAACCAAATACAGGTGAATAATAAATACAACCTACCACATGCGTGGATTACATATGTTTTTCATATAAAGACTCTAAAAGATGCAATATTTTAGTGACAGTCCTGACAATTTATCTGGATTAATTCTTGATTTAACAGTTTTTTACTCCCTCAGCTTGTATCTACTTTCTTCTGGAAATATCTCACTTCTTTTTTAGTGGGGCACTCTCCTCCTCTATTCTTAGCTCATGGTATGAGTCCCACTCCCATCCTTTTCTTAAAAAAAATTTTATTTAAATACAATGTAGTTACTATATAGTGTATTATTAGTTTCAGGGGTAGAATTTGTGATTCATCAGTTACATATAACAGCCAGTGTTGATTACATCACATGTCCTCCTTAAAACCCATCACCCATTAGCTCATCTACCCACCTACCTCCCCTCCAGCAACCCTCAGTTTGTTTCCAAGAGTTAAGAGTCTCTTATAGTTTGCCTCCCTCTCTGTTTTCATCTTATTTTATTTTTCATTCTCTCTCCCTATGTTCATCTATTTTGTTGCTTAAATTCCATGTGTGAGTGAAATAATTTGTATTTGTCTTTCACTGACTTATTTCGCTTAGCATAATACCCTCTGGTTCTATCCACGTCATTGTAAATGGCACAATTTCATTCTTTTTGATGGCTGAGTAATATTCCACTCTGTATACCACATCTTCTTTGTCCATTCATCTTTCGATGGATATCTGAGCTCTTTCCATATTTTGGCTCCTGTAGACAGTGTTGCTATAAACATTGAAGTGCATATGACCCTTGGAATCACTATGTTTGTATCCTTTGGGTAAATACCAAGTAGTGTAACTGCTGGGTCATAGGGTAGTTCTATTTTTAACTTTTTGAGGAACCTCCATACTGTTTTCCAAAGTGGCTGCACCAGTTTGCATGAAATTCCCACTCCATGGAAGATATAAGCCAATTATTGCTTTCTATCTTGCCAGCCATAATGATTAGGTTACAAGTAGGGACTAATTCTCTAGCTGGTCTCATTAAAGCAAAGCACCATGCTTCTGTGGGGGCCATAGGTGGATGGCCACGTGGAAGGAAAGTTTATTTCTTGCTAGTCTCAGACCTCACCTTGTTCATACTCAGAGCTTAGAACAAATATAGCCCAACTTGGGGAGGAGGCAAGTAATATGAGATACGCAGGATGGTCAGATCCCTTGTGACAATGTTTGAGCTCCTGAACAAAGCTGCTCATGAAGACGGCCCTCAGTTATTAAGATAGTTTTCTATTATTGAGATCATTTTAATTGTTGTTGCAACTGATTTGTTTTGGGCTTTCAATACTTGAAAATATGTAATAAATATTTCGAGCAACTCACTCTGTATGAATCAATGCTTCCTCTTCTGCTAAATAACAGAGGTGGGGCTAGCTGGATTAGATAGTGATTCACATTCTATGATTAATAATCTAAGGCACTGGGTGCTATGGTTGAGTCCCTAGCACAGACCAATAATGCTTGTATCTAATTGGGATTGTACACTCAGCATTTGTCTTAGTGTTTTAATCAGAATGACTCTCATTTCATAGTATTGCAATTTGGTCCAATGGCATAGACACTCTGCATAGACACTCTTTAGGACTCACAAAATAAGTCTGCTGGTATGGTTTCAGTCTTTGAAACATTATTTTAAAACGTCCCAAGATTTAGCCCCTTCAAAAGTTGTCTCTTCCCCTAGTAGAGTCCATGTGGTTCGCTGTCCTCCATCAACAATGTCTCTGTGGCACTTGGGTTATTTTCTAGTTCCTCACTTTGTGGTTCCAAGCAGCAAATGCTCAAAACGCTTTCTGATATTCTCAGCATTGTCATTTTGCTGTAGGTACCTGAAGAGTGATCTACTGGAGTCCTTTATTTTCCATAAAACTCAGTTTTTTTCAACTGTTTGGCCTAATTCCAGAAAACTTGAGAACATGTTGGGAAAAATAAAGAATCACTTACTAATTTTTCACTCCAAATTGGAAATCAGAATTGGTCCAGATGGGTCCCACAGGTCATACTCGAACCTTGAATGTTACTTTATTTTTTGTGAAGTCATGTCAAGACCCACCAAATCCTTGAAAACAGGATAATGAAAAAAAAAAAAAAAAAGCTCCTAGGGCCTTCACCATTTTAAGCATCAAATAGATTTCTGTGTTATCAGAAATCGGTCCAATAAAAGTATTTATGTTCGTTTGTAGAATGCCTAAATAATTACCCTGTGATGTCTCTCCAAGCATATTTTATTAAGATTATTTTCAACTTCATAATAGCACAATCTGTAATTCACAGAGGAAAGTTTTCAGTTTTCTAGGGGAAAGATTAGATTTAGGGATTCTGAGATTCCATAGCAGGGAAGCTTGGTCATCTTGATTCAAAAACGAAATCTAAGTCATAATGACACATTGATGAGTCCATAAACAATGTTATAAAGTTGTAATGAAAGACTTCAAATTTTAAGCAGTGGTTTTGTAACTACATGAGGAAACACTAAAGCTCCATAACATATTATATACAAATCTGGTACTGATTCAATTCCACAAACAATACTGAGCTCTTAATACATATAAAGTACCATGCTAAGTATGATAGGGACAGGCAAACAGATGAAATCAAGTCTTTTTAAAAAATATTTTATTTATTTATTCATTCATGAGAGACACAGAGAGAGAGGGACAGAGACACAGGCAGAGGGAAAAGCAGGCCCCATGCAGGGAGCCCGAAATGGGACTCGATCCGGGATCCCAGGATCACGCCCTGAGCCAAAGGCAGACGCTCTACTGCTGAGCCACCCAGGTGTCCCGAAATCAAATCTTTATACTCCGTAAATTGGTGCTGTCTTAGATAAAGCAAACATAGTTACATATGGAAGGGCTTTACAGTAGAATAGGTCTCACATGATAAAGGAAAGAGATGAGAAAATATTTCCTGGAGGAAATAAATTTTGAAGCAGGTTTTGTGAAGCTTGAAGTAATAATATTAAAAGTGATAATGATGACGATTGATGGTGATAAACAGAACAAAAGCAGAAACAGCACAAACAATAAGAAATGTTCACAAAGGCATTACAGATTCTATTAACAATCTTATAAAGATCATGTGATTTAAACCTCAGCTGCATTAAGAGAAGGTATCACCTCAGTTTAGGGACAAACCTCTGTGGCTTCAATGACATGTCTCTGGCCACACAGCTGGTAGTAGAGGAGTCAGGATTCAAACCCAGGTTTATCTTACTGTGGATATCTTACTGCGTGTCCCACACTCACCCTGTTATGTATTTAGGATCTCCAAAAGAGGGAACTCAGTCTGGCTCACTCTGTTCTAGGCTACTGCTCCAACAGTCAAAACAGAGCTGCATTATACCAACAATGCTGATGAGATACTGGTGACCCAACAAGGACCAAGGTGTTATGAGGACTAACTGACTTGGTCACAGAGCCAAAGAGTGGTCCCAGGCCCCCTGAAGCCCATTGCAGGTAAGACATTTATTCTGTGCACAACTGGTAGCCTGTGCTCCTTGACCCTCTTCACTCCAAGCCAGGTGAATTAAGAGTCAATTAGTGATGAATGTCCCACCAAATGATGCTGAGTCCATTAGTTTCAATGCCTTAGGTTACAGGAAGGAAGTAGAAAAAAAGTTGCCATATTCTCTGAGGTGATATGACTCGTGTTAGAACATGAATTCCATTGAAACTGTGATGTCTTGAAGTTCTCCTCAGAGTTTTGATGTGTGAACAATAAAATCCTTAAAGAATAGATATTACAGATTGTGGCTGTAATTTAGGTATGTCTTTGGGGACATTTTATTTTAAGGAATATCCTTGCAATAATGTTGTTGCACTATAGAACCCTGATTGGAATTTTAAGAGAATAATCGACTTTTTAGCCTAAGGATTTTCATCAAAATAAAATCTAGAAGCTGTCATGAAGAATCACAGCATTTGATTTTGTTCTCTGAAGATACTAAAGGTAAATAAATCTCCATTTCTCGTTGGATGGATCCCCCATGGGGACTCACCTTGTTTATTGATTGCTGAAACTTGAAGGTCTTTTGGTATTTGGTGTTATTTTTATGTGATTCTATTTTTTTATCATTTAATTGTTTCAGCCTAGAATTTGCCTGTGGGCCCTTTGAGTTGTGACAAAACAGCTGGTACATGACAAGTTGCCAGAGTTAACTCGCCTGTCACACTTCATTTCCAACTGTGACACCAATGATGAACACAACTCTAGTTTTAAATGGACCCATTTTTTTTAGCCTCAGAAAATTGTCTTCATGCCTTTGAGCTGTTAAGAGGCAAAGAACATATCCACACTAACCTATACCTAATTCGTCATCTTGTTAATGCTTGTCTTGTGTTGCTTTTCGTGATTTACCAAAAGGTCGTATAAATTAAAAATACAGGTCCGAGAAGCATATGAAGAAGGGAACACAATTGTGAGGAACTGCATGGAAAATAAGGCAGATATTAAGGGTAAAAAGATGGACACCTCATCTAATAATTCCCAGGACAAGGAAAAATTGTAATAAATGGAGAAAAATATTTGTGCATTATAAAGTAGACAGTGTATAAGCTCTAGAAAAAGGCGACAAAATTTTAATGGCAATTTGTATTAACATACTCATTTTCTTATTTAAATCAAAGATTGTCACACATGACATCTTAAAAATAACCAAGTGCATGATATTCCTCACTCATCTTTAAAGATTAAAGTTCAAAATTTCCAATATTGGGCAGCCCAGGTGGGTCAGAGGTTTAGCGCCACCTTCAGCCCAGGGCGTGACCCTGGAGACCTGGGATCCAGTCCCACGTCGGGCTCCCTGAATGGAGCCTGCTTCTCCCTCTGCCTGTGTCTCTGCCTCTCTCTCTCTGTTTCTCATGAATAAATAAATAAAATATTATTAAAAAAACCAAAATTTCCAATATTATACTTTTGTTTTCTGGGAATAAAACACCTAAATATATTCTTCTTTATTTTTAATATGAAGTAAAACTTCTATAAGAATGTAATGGAAAAATATGTATTTTATATAAAAAAAATACTATCCTCACTACATAAGGCTAAAAAGATAGATTATATTTGAGCCAACATGGTAATGAAGTAAAAGAAATTGAGTGATGTAGAAACAGAAAAAAAGAGGAAAGGGCAATAAGTAAATTACAAGAAAACAAAATAAAAATTGAAAGAGATAAAAATATGATTAAACTATCAGTGATTTAAAATATTGTAACTCTTTTTCGCAACGGGTTTGCCGCCAGAACACAGGTATCGTGAAAACCACCCTAAACCTAAACCAAAATGGGAAAGGAAAAGACTCACATCAACATCGTCGTCATTGGACACGTAGATTCAGGCAAGTCTACCACTACTGGCCATCTGATCTACAAATGTGGTGGGATCGACAAAAGAGTTACTGAAAAATTTGAGAAGGAGGCTGCTGAGATGGGAAAAGGCTCCTTCAAGTGTGCCTGGGTCTTGGATAAACCGAAAGCTGAACGTGAACGTGGTATCACCATTGATATCTCCCTGTGGAAATTCAAGATTAGCAAGTATTATGTGACCATCATTGATGCCCCAGGACACAGAGACTTTATCAAAAACATGATTACAGGCACATCTCAGGCTGACTGTGCTGTCCTGATTGTTGCTGCTGGTGTTGGTGAATTTGAAGCAGGTGTCTCCAAGAATGGGAAGACCCGTGAGCATGCCCTTCTGGCTTACACACTGGGTGTAAAACAACTAATTATTGGTGTTAACGCAATGGATTCCACTGAACCACCCTACAGCCAGAAGAGATATGAGGAAATCGTTAAGGAAGTCAGCACCTACATTAAGAAAATTGGCTACAACCCCGACACAGTAGCATTTGTGCCAATTTCTGGTTGGAATGGTGACAACATGCTGGAGCCAAGTGCTAACATGCCTTGGTTCAAGGGATGGAAAGTCACCCGTAAAGATGGGAATGCCAGCGGAACCACACTGCTTGAAGCCCTGGATTGCATTCTGCCACCAACTCGTCCAACTGATAAGCCCTTGAGTCTGCCTCTCCAAGACGTCTACAAAATTGGTGGTATTGGTACTGTCCCAGTGGGTTGAGTGGAGACTGGTGTTCTTAAGCCTGGCACGGTGGTCACCTTTGCTCCAGTCAATGTTACAACTGAAGTCAAGTCTGTTGAAATGCACCATGAAGCTTTGAGTGAGGCTCTTCCTGGGGACAATGTGGGCTTCAATGTCAAGAACGTATCTGTCAAAGATGTTCGTTGTGGCAATGTGGCTGGTGACAGCAAAAATGACCCACCAATGGAAGCAGCTGGCTTCACGGCTCAGGTGATTATCCTGAACCATCCAGGC
Organism: Vulpes lagopus; assembly: GCF_018345385.1. NCBI lineage: Eukaryota > Metazoa > Chordata > Mammalia > Carnivora > Canidae > Vulpes > Vulpes lagopus. The sequence goes on from NC_054831.1 coordinate 12,490,949, forward strand.
CACATCAGTGCTGGATATGCACCTGTGCTGGATTGTCACACAGCTCACATTGCCTGCAAGTTTGCTGAGCTGAAGGAAAAGATAGATCATCGTTCTGGAAAGAAGCTGGAAGATGGTCCCAAGTTCTTGAAATCTGGGGATGCTGCCATTGTTGATATGGTTCCTGGCACACCTATGTGTGTTGAGAGCTTCTCTGACTCTCCTCCTCTGGGCCGTTTTGCTGTTCGTGACATGAGACAGACGGTTGCTGTGGGTGTCATCAAAGCAGTGGACAAGAAGGCAGCTGGAGGGCAAAGTCACCAAGTCTGCCCAGAAAGCTCAGAAGGCTAAATGAGTATTATCCCCAATACCTGCCACCCCAGTCTTAATCAGCGGCGAAAGAATGGTCTCAGAGCTGTTTGTGTCAATTGGCCATTTAAGTTTAATAGTAAAAGATTGGGTAATGATAACAATGCATCGTAAAACCTTCAGAAGGAAAGAAAAATGTTTTGTGGACCATTTTTTTGGTGCATGTGTGGAAGTTTTAAGGTATTAGTTTTTAAAATCAGTACTCTTTAATGGAAACAACTTGACCAAAAATCTGTCACAGAATTTTGAGACCCATAAAAACAAAAGTTTAATGAAAAATAAATAAATAAATAAATAAATAAATAATAAATAAATAAATAAAATATTGTACCTATTTGGCTCAAACTTCATGTTAAAAGCTTAGAACACCTAAATTCAATAATAAAGCAAACCCCTCATTGCTATTTATAAGGAATATGGCTAACCTAAAGTGGCCCCCAAATAAAAACAATAATAAAGTAAAGAAGACACAATAGGCACAGAAAGGAAAAAAAAATTAAAGAATTATGAAAGAAATTAGAGAAAATGTTCAATCATCAAAAGTGTTTGCTGATCCTCACAAAAAGCACATAGCTGTGACCATTTATGTTCTGATAATATAAAATCAAAATGAGAGGTTTATGTGACTTGTCCTAAATCACAGGGTGTGTAAATGACGGGACAAGAAATCAAACCACATTTCCTGTAGTTAAAACCTAGTGTTCTTTCCATGTTAATCAGGTTTTCAAAACATGGCTAGTGAGGGCATCCAGAAATGAAAAACACGCAATTCACATGAATGCATGGATGCACCACCTTTAGGCTTCATGTGTAATGGGTCCAGCAACCTGTTAAAATTTTCAGATATTGAAAAGACTATGGTGGGCTCCAGTGCAAAGTATGAAAAGTTGGCCTCAGGAGCCCTTTTACCTTTCTTCTCCTGAGTCTTCCGATGACCTTTCCAAAAGGCTTCCCCCCTCTCTTCCCATCACCAGGGTCTCTTGGCTGTCTCAGGGTGCCCTTTTTGGCACCCTCACACATCCTCCCCTTTGCCCTCACTCCATGAAGAGCCTTTCTAATGCTTTACTCTGCTCTAGCAAGTCTAGTCCTGGAGGCACTGTTAGAGCTACATTGACAGATGGTTCTGCACTGCTTTTGATCCTCTGCAGATTCAAGACTCCTTATCCTCATGAGAAGGTACAAAGGAAAACCTGAAGAGCTGGGAAGAGAGAAGACAACATCCCTGGGGGACCTCACCTTTCCTAGCTCGGTATATTAGAAAACAAAAGAAAACAAAAATGAAGTGCCCCTCACTTCATCCTCCGAATGTTCCAATAGGTCATGCTTTCAGAATCCAAAATAGTAACTCCCAACATCCCAAACCCCTTAACTGTTTAAGTTTGCATTATTTATTTCTAACATTATATTATATATTTATTGTTTTGTGTATCTCCTATAGAATACACATTACATAAGGGCAGGGATTGTGTCTGTTTTGTTCTCTATGTCCCCAGCACATCAGTACAGAGTAGAGGCTCAATACTTGGCAAGAAGGGAGGGAGAGAAGGGAAGGAGGGAGGAAGAAAGGAGGAGGGGGAGGGAAGGAAGAAAATGAAATGAAACAAAATGAAAGCATATAGTAATTCTTGTTTTTACATGTTTCTCTAGAACAAGAGAAAGTTTCATGCTTCCACATAAAATGATCCCTATATCCCTATAGTATTTTACCATGCTGGGTTTTTTTTTTTATTTTTTTATAAGTAAATTCATTTTACATTTGAATATCTTTCTGAATACTCACCTAAAAAGAAATCAAAACTAAATTAGTTCTTTAGTTGAGGTATAGCTACCCTAACTCAGCAATCAGTTTCTTTTTATGCATTTCATATTATAATGCCAAAGAATATTTCCAGAAGTAAATTAACTTGAAACACTATAATCACTGGTATTTTTCTGCCAGATGTAGAAGCAGGCACTAAGACATCCTTATACTCCAGGTAAGTTGTGTTCATGGCATATAAGTTTATATAAAAACACATTGCCTCTGTATACGGGATCAAGGAAGCATGACATTAGGCAGGTAGCCTCCGAGCTGGTTTTTTTAGCTATCTGTAAACTATGGTAAACTTGAATTTTTATGTAGAGAGAAGTTAAATTGTTGAGATTTTTATATCAGAATGTCTTCCAGATAATACTAAATATATTTAGCTAGTTCTTTTATGAAGAGAATTCAGATACTTTAAGAAATGATCCAATTAGTTTTCTCAATATCTTTATTGAATACCTAATGTCAGTAAATAATAATTTATTTCTACTGGAGCACGCCTTCATTAACGGATGCTATTTACCTTGCCTATGTAGGCCAAATAATATATCATCTATTATGATCAGATGAAGTCCTCTCAATCCATGCATCTCTCCAAACTTGTTCTTTAAGTTAATACATAATGAAGAAAATAAAATGTTAGAAATCTCCGGGAGGGTAATCATATATAAATTCAGGGGAGATGGAAGAGAGCCTTGAGCTCCAGATCAGGAAGTCAGGCCCCTTACCATGAGAACTTCAGCTTGTGAGACTCTGAGCAGAGAACACATCTAGGTTGTTCCTTGATTTGTGACCTACAGAAACACTGAGATTATAAATGGGTGCCTAGGGATGCCTGGGTGGCTCACTGGTTGAGCGTCTACCTTTGACTCAGATCATGATCCGGGGTCCTGGGATAAAGTCTGCCTCTCTCTGTATGTCTCATGAATAAATAAATAAAATATTTTTTAAATAAATAAATAAATAAATAAATAAATACCTAAGCCACTAACTTGGTTGTATTTTGTTATGCAGTGACAAATAACTAATACAGATCATTAACCATGTTATTTAAAATACATTGCTTGTATAGGTTGAACCATGTGAAATTTCGGGTGTTTGACCATTTTTGACACTCAAAATAATGGCCATTTCATAGAGTCCAGTGAATCCTTATGTGGATTACTTGATTCTTTGTAGTTATAGGACTATGACTCTCAGCAGCGAGGGGACATCGAGAGTTGCCTGCCACATGAACTACCCGTGAGAGGTCATGACCATATGACTACATGACCTCTCACGGGTAGTTCATGTGGCAGTTTTGTTTCTGTAGAACTAGCAAGACAATCTCTGACTTCTTCCATATCTAACCTCAAGATCCTCTTGTAAAGGAATTGCCTGATGAGGTCAGGTCTGCTTAAGATAATCTCCCTTTTGATAGACTAAAAGTAAACTAGCTAGACATTTTAATTAAATCTGCAAAATCTCTTCACTTTTGCTGTTATGTAGGTTAGAAACAAGTTACAGGTCTACCCTCCAGGAGAGAGGACTAAGTAAGAGTATATGTCATAATTTTTTTTTTGTATGTCATAATTTTAAATTACTCTCACATACGAATTAGGGAATCTGTTAATAAGATGTGGCTAAGAATATGGGTTGTAATCTATTATCCAGAAGGTCAAAGTCTCTCTACTTCTCTGTTTCTGTCTTTGTATCTTTTTTTTCATTGTCTAGATACTATTTATCTTAGTTTGTAAATTCCAAGCAGCAGATTTTCCCTTATACAATTTTGTTAATTGTAGATCATTCTCACTCTTTACCTATTCCTTTTTCACTATCATAAAGTCTGTATCAATTTTATCGTTGAGATATGTTACTTTTGCCAGTATACCTTCCACTAAATACCTGGGGCTACTTATTTATGTCCAGAAATATTTTGTCTATTTACATAATTATTAGTTTTTACATTTTGTTCAAATTGCCTTGGAATCCTGGACTTCTTAATTAATTTATTTATTCAAGAATATTTTGGGATGCCTGGGTGGCTCAGCAGTTGAGCATCTGCCTTTGGCTCAGGGCATGATCCTGTGGTCCTGGGATCGAATCCCACATCGGGCTCCCTGCATGGAGCCTGCTTCTCCCTCTGCCTCTGTCTCTGCCTCTTCTCTGTGTCCCTCATGAATAATATATATATATTTAATTTCCTTTTTTCTCTATGCCCAATGTGGGGCTTCAACTCATGACTCTAAGATCAAGAGTCACATACTTCACCAAATGAGCCAGCCGCGTACCCCATATTTCAAGAACCTATATGTGTCAAGGGAGGAGAGGGATGAAGAATACAGATTTAAGAGTGGTGCATACAGACCAGTAGGGGAGACAGATATTTGTCAAATAATTACAAACAAATAAATAAATTGTGTCTGTGACAATAGCTACCAGAAAATAAAAAAGAACATCATTTCATATGTGAATGACCTGACCAACTCATGTAAGTCTTCCATGTTTCCTTGAGTTAAGGGTGCTTGAAATAGGTCTGGAAGATGAGAAGGAGAGATGATGCTAAACAGAGAGAAAAAAGCAGTCCACACACAGGGCACTGCATGTACTAAGGCCCTATGGTGAAAGAGAGAACGACAAAGATTAGGGCCTGAGAAAACCCCTATTTAGTGAAGTGGAAAGATTGGTTAGGATGAAACTGGCAGAAAACTTAAGGACTGGATCATGCAAGACATACTACATTCCACTATTGTTCCAGGAGCATTAGGAGATCATTGAAGAGTTATAAGCAGGGCAAGCAGTATGCCTAGAAATAGTTTAGTGCTGGGCAGTGGAAAAACAGAGGACATCCATGGTGGCTCTACTTAGAATGGGAGGCTAAATGAGACATAGCAGAATACAGGTAGAACAAGAATAGAAGAAAAGAGATGGAAAAAAGGGTATAGACTCAAGGGGGCATTTATGGGGTAATATTGATATAGTTAGTGCTGGGTTGGATGTCTGATAACTAACCATCCCAGTTTGCCTGGAACTGATGGAATTTGTCGATGCTAGATTAGATGAAGGGCTTTTGGTGCTAAAATCAAGAAAATCCCTGCCTAATTGGGATGAACTGGTCACCATAAGAAGGAAACTGAAGGATGATTATATCAGGCTTAATACTGAATCTACTCATTTTGGTAGAGGGAATAATCTTCAGAATCTATCTCCCACTGGGGGAAACAACGGACATTTGGATGATTTCCTGAGTTAAACTGATAAGCATATTCCAAGCCTATGACTTCTCAAGATTTTATTCTGCAACTGTTTAGTATTCTCTCATAAATGAAAAAACATTCATTCATTTATTCCAGAGATATTTTGTGGAATCATCTACTGAATCAATGGAGGTGATATTCCAGTTGAGGCTGAGAGGATGGAATAGCCATACGGGTATGTAGTGTCAGATTGTGATAAGAATTATGGGAAACCGGTTCCCATGATGAGGGTTTCCAAGAGTGATAATGGCTGGAAGTTGCCTTGTAATTTTAGTGCGTTCAAGAAGGGTCTAGCTAGGAAGAGCACATTTGAGCAACGATCTGCAGCAGGAGAGGGATTATAATTAGTCTACTACACAGAGAGGAGAATTAAGTTAGAATGAAAAATACAGTGCAAATTCCTTAAGTAAGAATTGGCCTGGAAACTTTGAGGGGCTGCAAGCAAGACCCAGAGTGTGACCAGAGCAAGGGAGCTAAGGAAGATTCCTAGCACCTGAGAGGGGTGATGGAGGTGATGTGTGTTGAGACTGTGTACTGAACTCCTGATGAACTCTCTGATGGCGGGCAACAGCAATACCAGTTGATCCACATCATTTTCTTGTGAGTAGTGGTATCACTACTTGTCTAAATTTGTTCTACACCTGTTTCTTGAGACTATGGTGATTTACTTCTGCTTTTGCAGTTTTATTCCAAAAACATATTATTTTCTCCTCCTCCTCCCTCCATTCTCCTGCCCCCCTCCTCCTATTCTCTTTCATGTGTGTGTGTGTGTGTGTGTGTGTGTGTGTGTGTGTGTATGTGTGGGTGGGTGTGTTAAGATGACAGAAAGGGGACATATGTTTCCAGAGGACTTCTACATGCAAAACACTATACTAGATATTTTTCATGAATTAGAATAATTATTAGATTATCACAATATTAGAGATGCACCACCCAAGAGTCAGAAAGGCACACGAGCAGCATACAGATGCAGAGTAGAATTGCAAATTCAGATCCGTCTCACTTTGAAATCCGTGATGCTAAAATGTTTGAAGGAGGAATCACCGAATAAGGAAAGCTGACTTTATATGTATAGCTACACATTTCCATGAATGCATATTTATGCTATATATAAATACAAAGATACATGCATTCATAAAATGTCTGTAAGATAAGGTATAAACTAAAGACATTGTGAGATTAAAATGAGACTTGGTAGGAAAGTCAGATGAATCCCAAATAAGGAATAAGACAAATAATAAAAGCGATTAACTAGACAGCTAAACAAAAACTAGAAAAGATTCTTTTTACAACATCAGCAGTCTGAAATAAAGGGAGCTCCAGCGATGTGGATGAGAGAGATTAAGAGAATGGGAGTGGAGGATTTCTCATGAGATTACCTCTGAGAGACAGAAGTGTAGTTTCCAGAATCAGCAGGGTAGTAGAGGTGCTCAAGGTGGGTGTGGAGGGAGGGCTGTGGGATGAAAAGGGGAAAGAATACAGAGATCCTAAAATGCCACAAAACGAGTCACTGAAACTGGCTCCACACATGCTCCAGAGGATCTTGACCACTGGGTAAAACCATGGAAGTCTGCTTGAGCTGTGTTTACTGGAATATTCTGAACATTATGACCTTTCTAAGTGAATGTCAGGTGTCAGTGGCATTTCTTCCAGCTGAGGACCGCATCTGGATTTGATCATTACCATTCTGGGGCAGTGAGTACTACCTGGTGTTTGCTACTTATTAGCCTTTCGTTGGGATTCCAAAATACCATGGGGGAAATTTTCTTCAGCTCTACATGTAGCACGTCAAGACGTAGGGAGCTTATTTATCATCTGTCTATTCACTAAGAATCTGACAAGAAGCTTTTCATAAAACCCAAATGGAAGGCCTACAGTATTGTGGTGGCAGGGAATGCATTCACAGAGTGTACTTTCCTGGTTTGTTTAAAGAAAATGAAACTGTCTGCCTCCAGGGAGCCTGAGATTGTGGTGGTGATTGTGGCTTCCGAGAACAATGATCAGGGCGCCACAGTTACCATGATGCAGGAATCAGCAAGCCTGAGAAGAAAGCACTACCTTTCTATGAAGGGAAGAAAAAAAGAAAAAAAAAAAAAAAAAAAAAAGAACGATCCTGGCAATGAAGGTTGTTAACACTGGAACCAGATCTTAAATGATATGATATAATCTGTTCCAGTGGAGGCCTTTATAAACAAAACAGAGTTTAATATACCCAGGAGACTAAAGGTGTGGCTCTGCATACGATAAACTATAAATTAGTTGACCATTGCAGGCTTTTTCCATGGCCAATTTATATTTAATTACTGATAACATAAAAACCCAAATTAATGGATATGATGAGCCCCTTTTGCTCATTGCATTGATCTTGCTTATGGCTCCCAGTTGCCTAAAATTTACAGTTATATTTCCTCAGCCTGGACTCACATCCTAACCCATTTTTGCCAAGGCCTGGCTATACCAATTCACTCTATACTAACATTCCTAGGGACCTACAATTCATTCCTCATACGTGTATATTCATATGTGAGTCTTGGTGGCATTAGCTATTCACTGACTATTTCACAATATTTTTTTTAAGACTTATTTATTCAAAAGCGAGAGAAAGAGTGAGAGAGTAGGGGGGAGGGGCAGATGGAGAGGGAGAAGAGCAGATTCCTCACTGAGCTGGGTGTGCCCTACTTGGGGCTGGATACCAGGACCCCGAGATCATGACCTGAGCCAAAACCAAGAGTCTGATCCTTAACCAACTGAGCCACCCAGGCACCCCGCGACTTCACAATATCTTCTCATCTTCCATCCTCTTCTCTTTATACTTCAGGTCCCAAATTCCAGGTTACTTCCTTAAAATAATTTCTAATTCCCCACTGTTTGTAGGTTTGTATAACCCTTCTCATTTACATCATTTATTTTTATTGTATATTATAGATAGCCTCACACCACTCTTGATAATGAATTACACAAAGGCAAAGACTACATTTTGCTCCCCATCAATCATTCTATAATAGCCACAATGCATATACAAAAGCACATAACACCATGAGTATTTTGAAATTAAGAACTAATTATATATGTATATTCAATACACTTTACTGCAAAATCTTTTCCAACCTACCTCTGCATGGCCCACGTCAGTTGGCTGGTGAGTCATGGATTCCACCATGGAAGTGTCCCTTGACTCTTAATTTTCTAATCTCATTGTCTAAGCCAGGACTCCCATAATTTTTACCTACATTTTTGAAAGAGGCTAGTTTCCATGGCTTCAGGGCATTGCCTTTCAACATATCTCATACTAGGTAACCACAGGTATTTTTAGTGATTTAGGTATATCACGTTCTTGCTCAACAACAACAAACAGCAACAGCAGCAGATGACAACCTTGATGTGCCCTCAGGAGATATTCACCCAAGATATGAAGAATGTTAGTGGTTGGGGACACAATGAACTGAAAGTGGAAACCAGTACTGCTGATAATCAGTGAGAATAAGGATGGGCCTCCTGATGACCAGACTGCAACATGCCCATGAGAGGACAAACATCGCTCAAACAGGACACAGACAAGACCACAAACATGACTAAACATTCCCCTCCTCTGACCAGTAGTAGGGATTACTGCTTCTTTTCCATTACAACTCTAAACTCAGCTTCCACCTTCCCACCTCACGGATACCAAGTCATGAACTTGCCCCTGCTACTTACAGCATCCAGTTCAGAAGTGACTCTGGTTACCTTGATTCCTCCCTAAACTCACCAGGCACAACGTCCAAGTTCCATAAAAAGTCCATCCTTAACTCCCTTCAGGGTCACCCCCAAGTTTGCTGAGGCAGCACAAATAATAGATCTGCCCTCGTTGGGCTCTGGGAGTGCCCCTAGGGGACACACTAAGAACTTTGCAATTATAGATTATAACCCCCCTCCCCCATCCCAGTAACTTCTCTTTCCCAGAATGAAGATCACTGTCAATAATGAGAGGCAGATAATACTGATGAGAAAATGTTACTCATGGGTCTTGTTTGGAGGAAAAAGAGTAGTAGGTCAGTAAATCTACGGAAATAGTAAGCAAGGTGTTTAAGACACTGCACTGCTTCCTCTATCTAAAAATCACCTTCCTATCCTCTTAATAGATTCTCACACCAAAAATATACCTTCCTCCAAACACATCATGCACTTTCTTGTTATGTGTTACTGCTATGCCCATTCTCTAATTTACCAATTCCATTAACCATTCTCTACGTGATAAATCTCTATGAGCTTAAAGCCCAGACCAACTGTCATTTCTTCTGGGAAACTGTCACCAGTTCCAACATTCAGAATTAATCACCTCTTCTAGGCTCCCATAAGTCTTGAACTTGTATTAAACTTGATGGCGTACATATTCATCTCCCTCTCTGTATCGTGAGCCCTTTGGGTTTTATGAGTCTACTTTTTTTTTCATGCCCAACCCAGTTTCTTGAAAGCAGAGCAGCTCAAAACACATATAATTGATTCGTTTTAGAGGTGCTGACCCATGTAAACAAATTCTCAAGAAACTTCTTAATAATCCAGGATCCTAAGTTAACATTACAACCCAACAGTCACATCTGGTTTAAAAGCCAGGGGTGGTAACTTCTCAAGCCATTTTTAAAGGGCAAGTTTCCTGAGGAGGCCAAATTATAGATCCAAATATTACCACTGAGCACCAAATTACAAAGGAGATGGAATTTTCTAGAACGGTTCCAAGAACTTGTGTGGTATTCTAATGCACAGTAGTCTCCCATTCAGGAATATTGCTACAGAAATAACTGCTATAGTCAGCAAGAACCAGAGTATCTGTTTTCTTAAGAAAATTAGTTATAATGTTTTTACTTTTTGGTCCCCCACCACTTTTAAAGTCTGAATACATTAGGTTGTTGAACAACACAGATCTTCCCTTTTTTTCATCAAAAACTGTCAAATATCATCAATCCTATGTGGTCCAAAAAAAAAAAAAAAAGGTTGTATCTCCTACCTCCAAACTGTGCTGTGGTGGGTGAATAGATTTGGTTGTACCTTCCTTTAGTTTCATTCTACTCTGTATGACATGCTGCCATCATGAAGATTGGACTTGGTTGTCCATCTCGTTAACAACAGATATACACATCACTGCTTAAGGAGAATTCTTCCTGCAAATGGCAAATCCTAACCGTTGGCTATTTATTTCTACTGGTTTCAAACTGAGAGCAATGTTTTCTTGGCCTTGGCCTTGGCCTTCACTGCATTACGAAGACTAAAACCCCAAGACTGACGAAAGTGCAGTCATCCTTAGAGATTTATCGTACAGCTTCTGATCTATGGATATATCATTAAAGCTTAGAAGTGGGATCCAACTATGGTGCACGATGCACTTTGTTGCTGTGAATCTCTCTCAATCACTGCAAGCATAAAATAGTCTTCTTCTAAAATATCACATCAGGGTTTTTCTGATTAACAATCATTTCACAAGTATGGTGATCTCACAGCATGAAAACTGAGAACAAAGTTGAAGGCAGTTCTCATGGTACTAATTGAACATGGTTGATATCATCAATATTTTAAAAATCTTTTTTTCTAATAATATTTTTAACATTAAAGAGTAAAATTTAACTGTTGTAGGTTTTATTTCCAAATTTTACCACCTGGGAAATACTACTACCTTGGAAATCAATTACCATCTAAGGAAATTGATCACAGGTTGGTATCCTAAAACTTATAGATTTTTTTTTCTATTTCTTTTTTTTTCCTCCTAGAAATATTTGGCTCAGGCATTTCACTTTATTTTTCCATTAGTTATAGCCACAAGTTGAAGGTGACAACATAGTTTGTATAAGCAAGTGAGCTGGTTAAATGAACAGGGAGCTCTAAGTCACATGTTGATGGAAAAAATAAGAATATATAATTCAATGATAGAAGGTGTGATTCTTAATTAATGTGCTACCTACAAGACACATAAGTATTTTTTTTTTTAGCCTCATACATTTAAGGTTTTTGGAAGAGAATGCTAGCTCTTTTAAATAGAATTTTTGAAGAATAGTTTTAGATTTATTTAAAACTTGCAAAGAGAGTACAGGGTTCCCACATACTTCACACCCAGTTTTCTCTATTATTAGTACATGACATTAGTATTAGACATTGGTCATAAATTATGAACCAATATTGATGCATTGCTATTCACTATAGTTTATTCAGATTTCCCTAGTACTTTACTTGATGTCTTCTTCTGTTCATCCAGATATCACATTTCATTTGCTCCTTGTGATCATGCCTCCTTAGGCTTTCCTTCACTGTGACAGTTTCTAGGACTTTACTTGTTTTTTTTTTTTAGATTTAACTTACTTTAAAAATTTTTCAACTTTGAGTATGATCAGCACACGATGTTATATTAGTGTCAGGGGCACAAATAGTGATTCAACTTCTCTATACATCATGCTATGCTATGTAGCTACCATCTGTCATCATGCAATGCTAGAATTTTCCTTACTTTTGATGACCTTGACAGTTTCGAGAAATACTGGTGGGATATTTTGTAGAATGTCCCTCGATTGGGGTTTGTCTGTTGTTGTTCTGATGATTAGGCTGCAGTATGTGGGGAATAAGACCACAAAGATACATGCCATTCACATCATGACATATCAAGGGTATGTACTATTAACTCAACTTATCCTTGTTGAGGATAAGGATATCCTTGTTGTTGAGTTAACCTTGATCTCCTGACTGAAGTATAGTTTGTCATATCTCTCATATTAAAGTTACTCTTTTATCTCTTTCTATATTGCACTCTTTAGAAAAAAGTCACTATGTGAAGCCTACACTTAAAGGGTAGGAAGTAGGTGAGGGGGTCTCCTTGAGTGCAGAGTATCCACATAAATTATTTAGAATTCTCCTGCATAGGAGATTTATTTTCTCTCATTTATTTGTTTTTCCCATAAATTAAATAATTGGTCTAGACTCATGGCTATTTACTTTTGCATTGTCTGTAATCCAGCACTGATTTATTTATTTTCTTGCTAAAATTGTTACAGGTTTGGCCATTGGAAGCTCTTTCCACTAGCTCCTATGTCCCTTTGACATATCCCCATTCAGTTATTGTTTAAGCAGTTCACTTTTTGGCACATCATTTTTAGGACCCAGCTCATCTCATAGATTCTCTGACTTAGCCCTAGAATCAGCCATTTCTCAAATTCCCAGGTTTTTTTTTTTATTGAGAAAGGCGTTGAAAACAAAGATGTGGGCACCATGTATGTTCATTGTTTTTGGGATATAGTTGCTGTTAGGCCCTTTTAGCTGGAAGAGCCAGGAAATATAAGCACTTATACTATCTTATGTACTTTGCAAATCTGTAAGTATTTCTGTATGTATTTATCTGTATTTCTATTAAGATAAATATATTTATACTGATATCTCTAACTCTAACTCACTAACACATGGCTCATTTTAGCTTCCTTCCCTTGTTCATATGTAATTTCCACTCTAGCATGAGAAAATTGACTCCCACCATTCAACTTCCATTTAGTTAATGGTTTACTTCCAGAACAAATGTATAATGTTTCAAAAATGCTAACTGATATCTCCATGGGAAACAACTTTACCAAATTAAGTTCCTTGCTTATACACATTTTCTTTAGTTTTTGTTTTAGTCTCCATTCATTTTCAAAGCTATTTACTATCTTTTCCCCTAACCTCTTCGGAGAAGTTATTTGATACATTTGTAACATAATTCCATATTTTTGTCACAGTAACTTTCATCCTGGAATTTCCTGACATGCTAAGTGGCATTTTAAATATTATATATTAAGGTTCATTTTTTTTTTGCTGCACAAATGCCTAGTTTCATGTGCCCAGTGGAATGTTACCCTACAAAATAGTTTCACTACCTTACAAAGTCTCCTATATTCAACTATCCCTCTTCCCCAGAGCCCTGGCAACCTCTGATATGTTTATTCTTTCTATACTTTCATCTATCCCAGAATGTCACATAAATGAAATCATACAGTATACAGTATATATTACATCCTGTAAAGCTATATTATATATAGTGTGTATTTTAAGTCCTTTCTTTCTGATTTCTTTAGTTTAGCAACATGCTTTTAGGATTCATCCATGTTTTTGAATAGCTTGGTAGCTCATTTATTTTTTATTACTAAAATGTATTCTATTACATGGGATATATCCCAGTTTGTTTATTCATTTACTTACTGAAAACCATTTTGGTTTTGGTTTGGTTTTCTGAAAACCATTTTGAGTAAAACTGCTATAAACATTTGTGTATGGGATTTTGTTTGAGCATAAGTTTTCAGACCAATTAAGTAGAAACCTAAGAGGGTAATTTCTGGATCATAACTATGTTTCATCATGTAAGAAACTGCCAAACTCTTTTCCAAAGTTACTGTCCCATTTTTGCATTTTACCAGAAATGGGAGTTCCACCAGGAATGAGAGTTCTTTTTGTTCTACATCTTTGCCAGGAATTATTATTGTCAAGTTTGTGATTTAAGCCATTCCAATAGGTACATTATGGCATTTCATTGTGCTGTTGATGTGAATTTCACTAATGACAAATGATATTGAGCATTTTTTTCACATGATTGGCATCTGTATTTCACCTTTGGTGAAGTATCTGTTCAGATATCTTACTCACATATTAAACTGTGTTTTCTTATTGTTGGGTTTAAGAGATCTTTATATATTTCAGTTACTGTTCCAGGTCTACATTTTGCTAATATTTTCTCCTAGGCTGTGACTTACCTTCTGATTCTCATAACAGTGTCTTACGTGGATGTGAATGTTTAAATCTAATAAAGTCTCAATTATCAATTCCTTATTTAATGATTAGTGATTTTTTTGTATCTAACAACTCACTGCCATATCTAAAGTCATCAGATTTTTATCTTAAGTTTTTTCTAAACCATTTAGTTTTTAAATTTACATATGTGATCCAGTTAATTTTTGCAGAATGTGCAAAAGCCAGGTTGAAGTTCTTCTTCTTCTTTCCTTCTTTTTCTTTTCTTTTCTTTCTTTTCTTTTCTTTTCTTTTCTTTTCTTTTCTTTTTCTTTTTCTTCTTCTTCTTCTTTTTCATCATCTTCTTCTTCATCTTCTTCTTCCTCATCCTCTTCCTCTTCTTCCTCTTCTTCTTTTTTGCATGTGGACCTCCAGTAGTTCCACCACTATTTGAAAATAACTATCCTTTCTCTATTGAATTGCCTTTGCTGCCTCTGTCAAAAATCATTTGAATACATTTGCTTGGGTCTATTTGTTGGATTCCATCAAATAAGTGTGTATTGATTCAACAGTACCACTCTGTCTTGATTATTGTAGTTTTATAGTATGTCTTGAAATTGAATATTATAAGTCCTTCAACTTTGTTCTTTTCCAGCATTGTGCTTGCTATCTCAGGTTCTTTGCCTTTCCATATACATTTCAGAATCAGTTTGTTTAATAGGTTGCAAGGATTTTGTTTGAGGCTTCACTCATTCTATGAATCAAGATGGGAAGAGTTGACATTTTACCAATACTAAGACTTACAATCCATGAACATGGAATATTTCTCCATTTATAGAGATTATCTATGATCACTTTATCAGTGTTTTTAGTTTTATCCAAGCATGCCATGACGTCTATAAATTTTGATATATTTATACTTAAGTATTTCAATTTTGGCATTATTCTAAAACTTTTTATTTCAAATTTCATTTGTTGAACACCTGTGTACAGGGAAGTAATGGACTTTTATATAGTGTCCTTTATCCTGCAACTTTGTTATACTCACTTATTAATTCAAGGACTATTTACATGAATTCCTTGGAGTTTTCTACATACACAATTATTTTTCTTGGTGAATAAAAGCAGTTTTATTTCTACACTTCAAACTTGTTTGTTTTCCTTTCAAATCAGTATTGATTTTCAGCCCATGGCTTTCAGTATGATATTGAATAGAGTATTTCCTCAACTGGATAGAAACATCTCCAAAACCTACAGGTTATATCATAATTTCCAATTACTGAATACTCTCCTCATAAAATCAGGAACAAAGCATATATGTGCTCTCACCACTGCCATTCACTATTGTACCAGCAGCTCTGGCCAGCAAATTAAAAGGCCAAGACAACAACAACAACAACAACAACGACAACGACAACAACAAAGCGTAGCATGCAAAGCATGTGGGTAGGAAACTAATTAATTAATTAATTCTCTCTATGTAGCAGATCATTTGATAGCTTATGTAGACTATCTTAAGGAATTTACAAAATTTTCCAGTATTAAGTGAGTTCAGAAAGTTCACAAGAAACAATATAGACTGAAAAAATCAACTACATTTCTATATCATAGCAACAAATATATAAAAACCCAAATTAAAAACATACTACCACTTACAATAGTTCAAAAACTAAAATGCTTAGGTGTAAATCTAATAAAATACGTACAGGACTTTTATTCTGCTGACAACAAAATACTGATGGATAAAGAACAAATAAAATCCAAATAAATGAGAAACATTTCATTTTCATGTTTTGAAAGTCTGAGCATAGCTAGTTCTACCCCAATTGATATGCACGTTTGATGCACTGCCCATCAAATCTCCATAAGATTTTTTGCAAATATAAATGAGATTATTCTGAAGTTGTATGGAAAGGCAAAGTAACTAAAACAGCTAAAGTAATTCTGAAGAAAAAGAATAAAGAGGGAGAAATTATTCTGCTTGAATTCAAGATTTATTATAGAGCTATAATTACCTAAACTATGTGCCATTTGTAGAGGGATAGACATATAGACCAAAAGAACAGAAGAGAGAATCCAGAAATAGATTCGTACAAATATGTTCAATAAATTTTTCACAATGGATCAAGGGCAGTTCATTAGAGGAAATGCATAGCCTTTCCAATAAGTGGTGCTGGAAAAACTGAGCTTCTATAAACAAACAAACAAAAAATTGGACCTCACATCTTATATAAAGCCTAACTTCAGAGTTCATACAAAATTAACCTAAAATGTATTATGGATTTAAATGTAAAATATAAAACTATAAAACTTTAAGAAGGTAACATAAAAGGGAATTTTCAGGCCTTAACGCATGATGAAAGGTTCTTAGACATGCCATCAAAGCTCAATCCATAAAAGAAATAAATATCAATTAATTAGACTTCATAATTGTGAGAAATCCTGTTATGTGAATGAAAAGATAAACTTGGAAGAAAATAGTTGTTAACCACATAGCTGGCAAAGAACTCATATCTAAAATATGTAAAGAACTCCCCATATCCAACAGTTAGAAAGAAAAAAACAAAAACCATTCAATTAGAAAACAGAGGGCAGCCCTGGTGGCCCTTCGGTTTAGTGACACCTTCAGCCCGGGGTGTGATCCTGGAGACCTGGGATCGAGTCCCACGTCAGGTTCCCTGCATGGAGCCTGCTTCTCCCTCTGGCTGTGTCTCTGCCTCTCTCTCTCTCTGTGTGTGTGTGTCTGTCATGAATAAATAAAATCTTTAAAAAAAGGAAACATAATTAACAAAATGACAAATAATTATATTAACATATGTTTAACATCACTAATCATTAAGGAAAAGATATTTTTCACATACTTATTAAAACAGAATGTATATATTTTGGTGACAATACACAATTTTCACCAGACAAATACTGATGACAATACAGAAAAATTGGGTCTATATTTATTCATTGCTGGTAAGAATGAAAATACAATTACAATAAACTCAGCGGTTGCTTTCCTGGACTTTTATCTAAAAAAATCAGAAGTTTGTGCCTATAAAAAAGCCTGTATTCTTTTTTCAAAAATGACCTTTTTTTTTTGTAACAGCCAAAACTAGTAATGACTCTCAGTAGGCAAATGATTAGACTGTGGTGCATCCATATCATGGACTATTACTTAGCAAGAAAAAATAAATGAGCTATTGATTCACACTACAATGTGGATGGATCTCAGGGACATTATGCTTGGCGAAAAAGGCCAATCTCAAAGGGTCATATTATCTATGATTTTATTTCCATAATACCCTCGAAATTATAAAGACTATGGAGATGCAAAGCATATCAGTGTTTGCTAGGGGTTAGGAATAAACAGAGGTGGAAGGATGTGTGTAACTATTAAGGGATAATGTAAGGAAGGTCTCTGTGGTGATGGAATAACCCCATGTGTTAGTTAAGATGATTGCAGTCAATATATACATTTGATAAAATGAGGCAGAACTATGCACACATGTCAATGGCAATAATCTTATTTTTGATCTTGCACTATAATTATTTAAGATTCATTGGATATGGAGAGAATGGTTGAGGAGTACGTGGGATTGTTCTATACTACCTTCACAACTTTTGTGTATAATAATTTTAAAATGAAAAGTTTAAGTAGTTTTAAAATATTTTCATGACTTAAACTTTATAAAAGTATTTATTCATTAATTCAACAATATTAAATGTCTCATCTTCCAGTACTATTTTAAGTGATAGAAATTCACCAGTGAATAAAGCAAAGTTTCCATTCCCATGGGACTTCCATTGTAGTTGGGTCGGAACATAAAATAAGAAATTCAATCTGCACATGATGTGTCAGGTGGTGACAACAGGGCAAAGGACGATGAATGATGAGGAATGGGAGTGGAGCTTCTATCCATTGCAATCAGGGAAAGCCTCTGATGCAGTGCCAGGACCCGAAGTAAGCAAGGGCATGAGTCAGGAGCCTCTCTGGAGACAGTGTTCTAGGCAGAAAGGACATCAAAACCCTGAAATAAGAGAGAGATTGTCACTTTCAGAGAAAAGCAAGGAGCATATATGACTGGGCTATGAGCAGGAAGAGGTTGGGAGAAACTGGAATCAGAGTAATGAGTAGCCAGATTGTGTATAGCTGGTAAGAACTTTGGATTTTACACTAACCTGGTAACCCCTTGAAAGATTTTGAGAAAAGTGCAATAAAGATTAAGATGAAAGAAAGTAAGGCAATCAAAATTTAACATTAAAGAATATTGCAATGGTTTTATTTATTAGATTGTAGAAAGGCTTGGAAGGATGGCATAACCCAAGAAAAAACCTGCCACTCATAAATATAACCCATTTTTTTGTGATGAAAATGCAGAAATAATATTTTTAGACAGTTTAAAACGCCAGTATTATTAAAGTTGTTTATCTCTTGTGAAATGTCAAGATATATCTATATTTAAGATATTTGGTAGAAAGTTCCTTCACAAAGATATTATGGTGCATAAATAGTTCTAATCTCTACAGATTCATCTACCCACATAAGAACATGCTCCATGTATATAATATCCATCCGTCTTGCACTTTAATTATTTTATTTGTTCATTCATTATGTATATATGGGGCATATTTTATTCTGTAAAAATTTATATTTGGTAAATACAGATGAATAAGATGAAATTTCAGAGGGTGCCTGTCTGGCTCAGTCAATTAAGTGTCTGCCTTCGGCTCAGGTCATGATCTCAGGGCCCTGGGATCAAGGCCCGCATCAGGTTCCCTGCTCAACAGGGAACCTGCTTCTGCCTTTGCCCTTTGCTGTTACCCCCTGCTCCTGCTCTTTCTCTCTCTCAAATATATAAATAAAATCTTTTAAAAAAAAACATAAGATTTCAGTCCTCTATCACTTCTCTATGTTGTATAGGTAACTGATATATAAAGAATCCCAATGCAAGCATGTGGGAGAAAACTCTATAACAGAAATAGATGTAAGTTATGGCAAAAGAAAAAAAATATCCTTCATGAGTCCAGATGTGGCACTTGATCGATGCTGAAGTTTAAGTAGGTGTGTTCCCAGTAGCTAAAGGAGAATATTCTAGGTGTACACCTAAATAACTCAGTACCCAGGCAAAAAAGTGTGAAATATGATCAGTGGTTATAGGATTGGATTCTTAATTTGTATGGTGCTTAGTTATGCAAATAAGAGCTCTGAACTATAGCTCCAGGTTACACCTTTCATGGGCATTTTAACCTCAATATGTCCATATTCTTGGAACTAAAGGTGACTGAATATGGCTTGGTGTCAGGACATTGAAAAAGAATTTCCAAATAAGGCTTCAGAGATGGACAGAAAATTGAACATTGCATCATAAAAAGCAAGGACTTCATTTTGTAAGAGAAGGGGAATTGAGATAATTTTAGTAGAAATTATCATGATCATATTTACCTCAGAAGCTCTGTTCTAGGAGCAGAATGGAATACCATTTGGAGAGACGTGAAGCCTAACACCAACAAAACCACTTTGCAATCTATTTCAATACTCTAGTCTGGAAATGGTCACTTCTGGAGCCAAAGGATTATTTAGAGAAGGAAGGGGTACTTGGGTAATGAATAAAGAACACAACTTGATAGGAATTGAGGGGAGGGAAGTAGAAGATTCAGAACTGCATAGATATAGCAGGAGGATGAGGGGATAGAAGTGTCTAGGCAGCTGCAAGGGTGTGAGTAAAGATGGTAGAGATGATGTTATCACTGACGAAGGCAAGAAAAGAAAATGGGGGGGGGGGGCAGGCAGTGATTGTGGGAAAAGCCCAGTGCAAACTTAGTTTGAGCACATCAAGTATGAAGTACACATATGTGAGATTGGGACTAGAAATACAGAAATTAAAAAGATCACCTTTGCGTAACAAAATAAATATTAGCAGGTGCCAGCACCACTTTTTTCAACAACCGGCAATCTTTAGGATCCTGGTTTAGGTTAGGGTTGTAACAGAGTTCAATCTGGCAAAGTTAGGGTTTTTTTGTTTCTGTTTTGCCAAACGGGACATCATGGGGGTACACCCCAGAAATAGCCTTTGGTATTGCCTAGAAAAGACAAGAGGAGAAGGAAAAAGAAAAGAAGGACAAGAAAAGGGAGGGGGGAGGAGGAAGGACGAGGTGGAAGAGGAAGAAGGAAGTAGCAACAGCAGCTTACATATAAAGAAATTCTTTATCCATCACAACACTTTGTGGTGCCTTCCCAGTATCAGCCCACATCCCTGGGGAAAAGGAGTTTTGTCTGTTATTTGTCTTTTGAGATATCTTCCTATCATAATTAGATATTGACATCTAGGTGGAGGGTCCCAATCCCATGTCTTTTCTCAATAGAGCAGCTGATAACTATGCTGTATCAGAATGATCCTCTATACCAGTGACAGGAACGATGGAATGTGCAAAGCAAAAGTAGCACATATTGTCACTGGTTAGGTCTGTGGAGATTATATGGAAACATCATATGGGGTAGAGCCTGTGGCATTGTTAAATTACGGATTAGCTCTGATCTCATTCTTGAGCTGATATCAAGTGCAGAACAGGTTCCCCAGTTCTAATTACAGACTCCCTTAACAGTCACTCAATTCTTTAATAAATGAACAAACTCATGAATTTCATTTGATTTTAACAATGGAAATGATCTCTAGGTGAGGTTTGATCTATATATCAGAAAGAAGTATGTGTATGTGCTGAAAATATGGCTTAAATATGACATTGGGATGAGTGATGATGGCAAGGAGTTAATGGTAATGATCTATCCCAATGGTGAAAACTTAAAGGTTATCATCAGTGACAACACTGAGACTTGCTTCACAAACATGTCATCAGTGCCCTCAGAAGAACATGGTAATGTGCTAGGACTTCTCAATGTCATATGGTAAGCAATATACATGTTCCGGCGTAGAAACATTGTCCAAGGTCATGTAGAAATAGTAAGAGCAACAACAATAATAAAAAACAAACACGGACATGAGAATCTATATTAATTTAAAAATTAGAATACAAGGCCCAAAGATTTTAAACTAACAAAAATCTTAGATTCTGTCCCCCAAGACCTTGTAAGAATGTACAAGCTCATTCTTACTTGCCTTCTGGCTCAGAATATTTCTACTCTGAACAAGATTGAGCAAAATTGCCTTGTGAAGTTTAAGGATCTGAAAGCCCAATGAAATTCAGAATGAATTTTGTCACTAGAAAAAGTTAAATTCATTAGATAGATGGAAGACAGAGAACAAGTGATGGCCAAAAAGTCATTGGCTATATGCACTTTTCATTGGTAATTGGGCAATTGGAGCTGATTAAAGAATCACTTAGGGATCTCTGGGTGGCGCAGCGGTTTGGCACCTGCCTTTGGCCCCGGGGCGCGATCCTGGAGACACGGGATCGAATCCCACGTCGGGCTCCCTGCATGGAGCCTGCTTCTCCCTCTGCCTGTGTCTCTGCCTCTCTGTCTCTCTCTGTGTGACTACCATGAATAAATAAAATCTTTAAAAAAAAAAAAAAAGAATCACTTAGAACAACAGCCAGATGTTATACTAATTGGACATACATTTAAAAATCATGCTATATTATCTTTAATTAAATACAAAGACCTTCCCAATCATTTCACTCACTCTTGACTCTCTTCAATAATGGTGAAGTGGATATTCTTTTCCTTGAGGAAGAGAAATCCATGATTTGTTACATCCATTCACCACTAATAAAAATGTTGGAGAGCATTAGCATCTTTCACATGAAACACATCCAGAGAATCAGAATGTCTCTCTCTGCTGGTGGTCATACCAGCTCTTCCCAGGTTAGCACCCTCCAGTCACCATACACAGGTTCTCAATGTCAAGTTTGATGAAACTGGTCATTTTGCCAGTCTCAAAATCAATCAGAATAGTGAATCAGTCGGCAGATGAGGGGTGCCTTTTGTGCCCACAAAGAACTTTCTCACCTTTCATGACTTGCACTTAACCTTCTCAGGTGTAATATGATGAACAACAAAGTAGCACTTGGTGTCATAAATCATATGGAAATTTTCTACAGTCTTGTCAATCCTGATGGCATCCATAAAACTGGCAGGGTAGGTTAGATCAGGTCAGACCTTGCCGTCAATCTTCATGAACTGTTGCATGCAGATCTTTTTTACTTCATCTGTCAGGGCATACTCAAGTCTGTTTCTTAGGAGAATGATGAGGAGGAGACATTCTCTCAACTTAGGGGGGCTGGCAGATGGATGAAGAGCAAACATGGTCATTTCATCTAGCATCTAGTGCTTTGTTGTTGCTACACACTTCAGATGTTTCTGCTGCCCACAAGCCATGGCTATGGTAGGCATGTAAAAAGGCCACATTTGATTGTTTTTTGATAAAAGGACAATTTTAGCTCTCTTACACTTTATTCCCTAGGTGACCAAATTGACTTAAAATTCTTTTTTTTCTAAGATTTTATTTATTTATTCATGAGAGACAGAGAGAGAGATGCAGAAACACAGGCAGAGGAGAAGCAGGCTCCATGCAGGGGGCCCAATGTGGAACCTGATCCCAGGACTCCAGGATCATGCCCTGGGCCAAAAGCAAGCGCTAAACCGTTGAGCCACCCAAGGATCTCCAACTTAAAATTCTTAACAGTTTAATTTTCAACTGCCACTGAAGCTAAAGATACAATTAAAAAAATACCCTGATGATGCATATGATATTTATTATTACTGTTTTAAATTTAACACAACATAAATGCTAGCACAATTATTCAAAAGAGAAAATTAGGGGATCCCTGGGTAGCGCAGCGGTTTGGCGCCTGCCTTTGGCCCAGGGCGCGATCCTGGAGACCCGGGATCTCGAATCCCATGTCGGGCTCCCGGTGCATGGAGCCTGCTTCTCCCTCTGCCTATGTCTCTACCTCGCACCCTCTCTCTCTCTCTGTGACTATCATAAATAAAAAAAAATTTAAAAAAATTTAAAAAAAGCAAAAGAGAAAATTATTGAAAATATGGTTCACAAAGTCAAAAGAATAGCTAAAACTCAATTTGGCCTCAGAGAGGACAAGACTTTGGATCTCATCCAAGATCCAGATAGTACAAATTAATAATCTCTTAAGGGTTTCAATTTTTAGAAGAATACTTTTTTTTTTTTTTTTAATTCATGAGAGACAGAGAGAGAGAGATGCAGAGACACAGGCAGAGGGAGAAGCAGGCTCCATGCAGGGAGCCCGACGGGACTTGATCCCGGGTACCCAGGATCAGGCCCTTGGCAGAAGGTGTCGCTAAACCGCTAAGCCACCTGGGCTGCCTAGAAGAATCCATTTTAACCATTTTTTATTCACCCCTGAGTTGCTTAGGTAAAGATTCAGACACTCAGAGCACCTGGATGGCTCAGTTGGTTAAACATCTGCCTTTGACTCAGATCATGATCCCAGGATCCTGGGATCAATTCCCGTATCCCAGGCTCCTAGTTCGGTGGGGAGTCTGCTTCTGCCTTTGTCCTTTCCCCCTGCTCATGATTTCTCTCTTTCTCTCTCTCTCAAAAAAATAAATATTAAAAAAAGAAAAAAAGATTCAGATGCTCAGGAAAGAGAGTACAGTGAACTGAGTTATTCACAGCCTGTTGGACTCTTGGCACCTTTCTTGCTCCCTCAAGCCACCACGCAATGGTGGAAAGACAGTATGTGGGGCTCTTAGATACATTTGGAACTTCTTTTAGCTACACTGAGTTACCATTTCCTTGATTTCTGATTGTCAGTCAGTTTAAACTTGCCAAATAGAGCCATCATTCAACCAAGATTGTTCTGATTAGTCTTATTACACACTTAATTCTTGATGTATCTGGTTTGTGAAAACCTACAAGGATTTAACCAACTGCCAAATAAAATTAAAGTTTACTTGGAAAATTTTTAATCAAGCTATTTCTTGAGCATCTATTATATGCAAACCAAGTGCTATATCAAGAAGCATAGACTTTTTAATTGCACACATAAACACATAAATTCTGCACATTTACAGAATGTAAATGATTTATTCAGGTAATAAACTAAGCTATTCACAAATTAAGAACCTTAAATAGATATGCCTTATAAGTCATCATATGCAAGAGCTGAAACTTAATAAGGCCTCAACTTTCTTTAGCAGTATGATAGAATATATACCTATACTGGAGTTGAGACTGACTACCTACTCACCAAATCTACTATCATCCCATTCCTCTTGGGCACAGAGCTAGGCAACATTTCCCAGCCTTCTTCAGGGTAACACACGACCAGATTATTGAGTTCTATCATGTGTGCCACTCTCAAGCCTGCCCAACAAAAATCATCCCATGTGATCTTCCAAACATCCTTGCCTCCACTTGACTGGCAGATTGTGTTCCTCATGATGATGATTGGAAGTCACTTATTTTGTATGTGGCATTGCCTCCTTCAGCCTGAGTCCTTGAACGACTATATGGAAAAGATACTTTCTCATGCTCTAAACTATGATTAATTGGACTTTACAAGTGAGGAAAAGGAAGATCTTTTAATAAAGAGACTGAGATTATGGGGTTTGATTGTTAAAGTAGTCAGCTTTCTTATAATGACTACAAATGCACACTACATAGGGTGGTTGAGGGGCTTAAATGAAATAATACACATAAAGAGGTTAATAAAGTTCCCACCATAAACTAAGACCTGCTGTATAAGTACATGGTTATGAGTAGGTAAACTATGGTTAGCTAAATAAGAAGGAAAAAGCTATATTCAATTATTTTTCAAAAGATTATTAGAATTTGCCTAGATAAATTTGTGTCTATTTTTTTTAATTTTGCCTTTAAGGTAAGTGCTGAAATTTTTCAGTATCTTTTATGTTGAAAAGTTGGAGTATCAAACTGAACAGAAGTACTCTTTTTTCCCCAAATATATCCCAGCATTATATTTTATCTCTAAAAATTATTGTTTCCAAAAGCTCTTTTAGACTTATTTTTTCTATATCTGTGTCTAATGTATAAAACTCCGAGGCACCTATGTGGCTCAGTCAGTTGGGGGTCTGACTCTTGATTTTGGCTCTGGTCATGATCTCAGGGTGGTGAGATTGAGTCCCACTTGAGGCTCCACACTCAGTGGGGAGTCTGCTTGGGATTCTCTCTCTCCTCCCCCTCTGCCCCTCTCTGAGCTCGCTTGTGTGTTTGCACACTCTTTCTAAAATAAATAAATCTTAAAAAAAAACTCAGAGTTTAATAATGTAACTATTAGGGGAAATGGGTGTGAGAATTAAAAATAAGTCATGTTGAAAAAAAAATAAGTCACATTGGCCTTTTGTTCCTTAAATACAGGCCATGATTATGGAATTAAAAAAAAAAAAACGAGATGAAACAAAAATAAAGTAAATGGATCTCAAGTCAGAAACTTTAATATTTTCTTGAGCAGTTTAGTAAGAAAAACTACAAGCCAAAATTCTTTGTTAGGTAGTCATTGCAAGTTTCAGGCTATTTGCTTACAATCTGAGGAAATATTTAATTTCTTTTATCTTTTGCCATCTAATTTCAGAGTGTTGGAGAGAAGAGTGCCTGATCAGAATGTTGGCTCAGACTGAATGATCCATTTCCCTACATGTATAAGAAATTCAACACCATAGTGACACGTATTATGCCAACGTCGAGAGATCCAAATTCTTAATCAAACATCCATGTTTGTGAAATGTAGGTTTAATATTTCTAAAAATAAGACAGACCTTGATGTAATTCTATTTAAGGTATAGAGATTGGAATAAAACCATGGGGGGCACCTGGGTGGATCACTCAGTTATGTGTCCAACTCTTAATTTTTGCTCAGATCATGATCTCAGGGTCCTGGGATCGAGCCCCATGTTG
Source organism: Vulpes lagopus (assembly GCF_018345385.1). Lineage (NCBI taxonomy): Eukaryota > Metazoa > Chordata > Mammalia > Carnivora > Canidae > Vulpes > Vulpes lagopus. The sequence continues at coordinate 12,516,886 of NC_054831.1, forward strand.
GACTCCTTGTTCAGTGTGGAGTCTGCTTGTTCCTCTCTGTCTGCTTCTCCCCTGCTCATTCTCTCTCCCAAGTAAATAAATTAAAAAAAAAAAACGATCCAATCTTGCTGCTCTCATATGAGTTTGGCAGCTCAATAATCTCAAAAACCTTGGAAGTGGTCTCATGACATGGACTTAAGCATTTAATTGAAGCAATGTGTGGCCGTAAGCCTACTGCAGAGATTGAAAATGAAGCTCTTTATAAAACGTGTTTTTGTTTTTCTTTTTTAGAAATAACTGAACAGTACCTATTCACTAAGGTAGATGTGGAAATGAAAGGTTATACTTGCCAACATCCTGTTTGATTCTCCATATTGTCTTTCTGTCTAAAATTAAAAGAATTATTTAAAAAATACAGTACTCTTCCTATGTATTTGCAATGAGTTGCTGATAGTCTGAATCCAGTGACTTTGATGCAAGCAATAAAATCCCCAAATCCTCACACGCCCCCTCATCTAGATAACAAAACAAAATAAGATTCTTTTAAAAGTAAAGCTTTTAGTAAAGTCAGGGTCTTTTACATGGGGTAGAATTATAGCCTTAATGTATTTATGAGGTTCACCTAGAACACGATTTTAAAGTCTCTGAGGATACTGTGTTCTCTGCAAGGTCACAGTGACATGAACAAAGCAGCCTGAATGACTAATGGAGAAATCTTTTGTGCCTCTGTGCAGATTCCTCAATGCAGACTCCTGGATTTGACATTGGAATTCAAAACAAAATCTGTTTCTGATTAGATATAATTAAAATGTTTGCTTTGTGTCAGGTACAAACTATCACCCCCAACCTCGCCCCAGCTCTGCTTTCTTAGAACTCGTAGAGGCTTATCATTTATATTTATAAAGCTTACAGTAAAAATTTAAGTCATTTTTGTCACAGTTTTTTGGAAAGCCAAACAAATAAGCAAACAGCCAAGAAATGAGGAAGTCAAAATGATTGGAACTCTGTGTTAACCATTTGATTATGTTCATTTTAAAGAAAATGATGTTTGAAAGTTTGTCTTCATTCTGAATACTAATTTGCACTGGAATGGTGGGTGAATATCCTAGACATGCATTCATACTGTGCTAACTGGCTTGGTTTTCCCAGTTTGCAAGGTAAACAAATGGTGGGAGCCCCCTGAGGAAGTGAACCTTGGATTTTAGGGGCTCATATGGGTTCATCAACTCTCTTCCTAGCCTGGTCTATCAGACAGATTTTCCCATAGGATTTCAGATCCTTATATCTTCACATGGTATGAAGTTCCAAAGTTGCAGCTTAAAAGTTTGAAAATTCATTCCATTAGGATTTATATTTCCTTGAATTTTATTGAGCTTTAGCATTTTTTTCCCATACAACCGTGACATGTTTGTTTGCCTCTTTGCTCTTCTGCATTTACACATGTTTCTATTGGTTGTTTCTTTTTAGTAAAAATTTAGGAGCTTTTGGATATTATAAATTGAGTTCCCTGAATCAAAAATACTTCAAAAACAAATGTTTATCTCTAGAATTTATTTTGCTACTTTTTGCTATTTACTTCCTCATTAATTAGACACATATTTATTGAGTACTTAGTATGTGATGTCGTAAAATACCATTTGGAACAGATCTTTAAAAGAATGAAAGGAAAAAAAAGGACTACACAAAAAATTTTATGCAGAAGAATTTTAATCTATTAATATATGTCCATCTTTTCTTTTGAATCCCTTGGATTTCTAGTCTTCATTAAGAAAGTGATCTCCGATCACTATATAGGTAAATATAGTCTCCTAGATTTCCTTACCATATTTTTATTTGTATTGTTTATTTAGTTTGACATATGGAATTGAGAAATACAATTTAATATTGGAGTCTGTCACAGGCTGGTTCCCTGTGAAACTGTCTCAAAATGGAGATTTATTGAGCACAAATTTTATCATGGCGCGTTCCTGGGATTGTCGCCTGTGAAAGTAAGATTGGGCTGAGAGAGTAGCTGAATGGATCACCATGATGTCTCAATGAGGATTCCATTCAAATCCATGGAAGCTCTGAAACTGGGATGGTTCCTTAAAGTTCCAGTGAGGAGCTGTTCCAGTTATTGGTCTAGGCTTCCTTGGGTAGGTGGTATAATTTGAGTTAAGCAATTTGGCAATTCCAAAGAAGATTGGCAGGACTGTCTATAAGTAACTGGGGTAAAAGGGGAATCTGGAAGCACATCATAGCATCCACTACAGGATCTGATCTTCTATTCGTACCAGATAGGCAGCCAGTCTTATCTGCACCATTATGAAATAAGGCCACCAAATAAAATATCACATTTATAGTATGTTAAATTATACTGACATGTATATGAAAGTAAATAGGCAGCCAGTCATATCTGGACCCCTATAGAATAATGTCACCAAGTCATATCACCTTTATCATATGTTAAATTATATTGACATGTGTAACAGGAGTTCTGGGGCCTATTTCCAGATTCTCTATTCTTTACCAATTACCTATTTGCCATATAAACAGAAAAGTGGATTTTTAGATAAAGGAAGACGTGTCTTAAGTACATGGCTTACTAATACTGTAAATCTACTGACCTACCACCTCCTAAATAGTTGTAGTTAAGACATTTTCCTTAGACCTCTCCCCCTGATTTTAAGGAAATATGAGGTGTATTTTTTATCTTTGAATTTTGAAAGATTAGGATGTATAGAGCTTTATATATAATTAGATAGTATGAAGAATGGGGAAATGTCATTCTCTTTTGTGACTTGTCTCTAAGTCAGTGATCCTGGAGGTTGATACCACATAATCAAATGTGTCGATGCTTCCTGGTCTGTATCACAGGCCAGGGGGGAATGATACACTAAAAGAATATGAATTAGAAAACATAATGAAGTTAAATTTCTATATTGTCTAGCAAATGCAATCCTTGACTTTGAAAGGAAAGGAGCAAAGTGACCAAAAATTCTGTTTCCATAAAAATGACTTTTTGTTTGACGGCTTTTGTTTTTACAGAAAAAAGTTGTCATCTTAGGGGGGTAACAGTTAAGAAGCTCAGCTCTCACTAGACACTTCTGAATATAAATTTTTGGGAAAAATAACAGGCATAGTTATTTTGATTTGCTTTATGATTTTAGATAATTATGCAATATTGAATAGACTACATAAGTTTTTGGAGGCTTAGTTTCCTCATACTGGTAATTAGATATATAAAAACAAGGACTTTAACCTGAAGTGAATGGAGTCAGTTGAGAGTTTGAATGCAAAGTCTGCATTTTTCTAAGGAGGGAGGATTGATAGCTTCCAACAAATGTTCTCATACACCCATGGCTCAAAAATGTTTCAGAAATACTCTCAGGATATTTGAATCAGTATGTTAGATGATTGTACCACTGAGTTTGGTATATTTGAACTAGTTTAATGGAGAAAACATATTTAACTGTCTTCGAAGAGTTAATATTTATTGGGGGTGTACTGTATTCTGAGTACTCTAAGGGCACACTCTACATGGGTTATCTCATCCATTCATTGCAGTAGGATAACGTAGGAGTTAATACCATCCTCATTTAATGATTGAGGAATTCGAGGGTCAGAGAATTCATATTACTTTCCATAGCCTTAAGGTTTGTAGACTGTGGCATCAGAATTTGAGGCCAGGTCTGTACCAAATGAGCATCTTAATGATCCTTGTGCTTAATATGTTTGAGGGGGAAATGCTGCAATGATAATGCTTTCCTGAATTGGAGAGTCTGGACAAAATCAGAAGTAATCACAGATTTATAAATAATTTATTGAAAAGATAAAATACGAGATTGGGTTATAACATCCTTGGGAGGCCAAGAAAGCCTAGTTAGTTCAACAAATACTCAGTGTCACTGATTTTGCCTTAATCCATTTTTCTTCCCTCTGCAAAGCCTTTTCAGAAATTTCTCTCAATGAGGCAAAAGCCCCAATTATCCTCTGCCTGCTGTAAGGAAAATCCTAGATATTGGGGATTCTGCAGGGTGCCATATGTAGGAACAGGAGTTTCTTCATGGTATTAAAGCAACAAAAGAAGACATGATTATCTTTGGGAGAATAGAGTTGGAAAAAGAATAATCCACATGATCCACAGCTTGGATACTCATAGACAATCCTGTAATGGATAGCATGGGATAGTAAGTGAGTAGAAATACATGCATTATTATCAGAAGAGGCACCTGGGGTATTATAAATTGATGTAGTAAAATCCTTTCGGAAAGCAATTTGGCAACCTGTCTGAAAAGCTATAAAAACCTTTATACCTTTGACCTAGTAATATCTCTCCTGAGAATTTATCCTAAGGAAATAATTCAAAAAAGGAACACAACTATATGCATGCAATTATTAATTACAGCATTAACTCCACCAGTAAAAAGAAAAAAAAGGAAACAACCCAAGTACCCAACAATAGAAAGACAGTAAATTATAGGTCATTAAGTCAAAAAATATCAGATATCCATTATAATTGTAATTATGAGCAACACAAAAAATATATACAATGGAGTCTGTGAAAATAAAGATTATGAAATTACAGGTATTTAATAATGAAGATCTTAAAAAGGGATTCCCACAGGATAAAGACCAAGGGAGATGGAAGAAAGTAGAAGCAGTTGTATATTATAAGAGTGAGATTTGGGACAAAAACAGTGCCTTATTGACATATTGTCAAAATGCTATTAGTAAACTATGTAGATAATTAAAAGTCAGAACCTAAAGACTTGTGCTCCTAGGTCCAATGTGTTAATCCTGCTTCCACCGTACTTGTCTGAGATCTGAGACAAAGAACCAGTGGTTACCTGTATTCATTGTACTGATACTTTGAAATCTGTCCTCTGTGATTTTGCCTTTTTGAATTACTGCAGTTTATTAGAATAAAGCTATTGAGTCTGTCTCTTTAAACTCCACATACATTAAGTACTTTTGGTTGTTTCTTGTTGCATTATTAGCTAAATTCCTAACTGGTGTCTAGTTTAGTGCCTCCTATTTTCAAAATACAATTTGTGAAAGCACAAATACAAGCGTGCACATGTTCTTTTATTTTGAATTATTCATTGACTACCCAGTATATGCAGGGTACTGTAAGTCTCCCCTATGCTTACCAGAGATAATTGCCATACCCTGTAATCAAGGAACCTCAAAATTCATATGCTGTCTCTTGAATCTCCTGTAAAACTTTCCTTTGTGCAGCCAAAAAGCAGTCAGCTGTCAGCCAAGTGCTCTCTGTTTGCATTTTCTCATATCTATACCTTCATAAACCTAAAAACTTGACACAAGCCTAGAAAAGCTGATAAAGCCTCTAAGTACTTAAGTCCTACCTATGTGTCAAAAACCAGGTAAAGCCCTTTTTTCCACCAGAAGGCCTTTCCAGAAAGTATCCACCCTAATTGACTTCTCCCTCCTTTGAAATTGTATGCCACTGCAATTTGACATTACTTATATTAATGATCTGTATTATTACTGCACTCTCAATGCTATATACCTTTATCGTTTGTAAGCCCTTGTTTCAACAATTGGATTGTTAGGATTACAAGGAACAAAAAACCCAATCCTTATATAAGTAGAAGTAAGTAAGCAATCAATACACAAATATTAATAATTTTTTAAAAGATTTTTTTTTTAAAAGATTTTATTTACACATGAGAGACACACACACAGAGAGAGAGAGGTAGATACGCAGGCAGAATGAGAAACAGGCTCCATGCAGGGAGCCTGATGTGGGACTCTATCCTGGGACCACGGGATCACACCCTGAGCCAAAGTCAGATGCTCAACCGCTGAGCCACCCAGGTGTCCCAACACAAATATTAATTAAATGATATTGATAATGTACTTAAGAAACATTTATCATTGACTTTAAAGCTCACTGAGCTTTGGGTTCCACCAAATTGATCTAATACTCCCATTATAACACTCTATCCATGGATGGCAAAGGTTTAATACCATTTTGCACACTGTCTCCTTTAAGATGTGAGGTTCTTGGACTAAGAGATATAGTGCATGCATTATCCCTTTTTACATATTCTAAACATGAGTATAGTTTTTGTCACAGAAAGGTTCACTGGTGTATTTGCTGAATGTATGCAACAGTTAACCAACTTCATTTCCTTTAAGAGTCACATTTATGTATTGATTTTTTTTAAAGCATAATACAGTCATGGAAGAAGAGTTTATAAATTAAAAAAATGACTTTTCCTTACCAATAAATAAATAAATAATTTTAAAAAGAAAAAGAAGAAACAAACATTTCTCAAAGGCCCATTTTGTGCCAAAGCAGGTGCTTTAATATACATTTTTAAAATTTTAATATTAACAATAATGCCTATTTTTTTTTAAGATTTTATTTATTTGTTCATGAGAGACACACAGAAAGAGGCAGAGACACAGGCAGAGGGAGAAGCAGGCTCCACGCAGGGAGCCCGACATGGGACTTGATCCCAGGTCTCCAGAATCACGCTCTGGGCTGACAGCAGCGCTAAACCGCTGAGCCACCCGGGCTGCCCATGCCTAATTTTTTGAGTGTTTGCCAAGTACTTTTTCAAGAGCTTACCATGTAGAATTGTATTTAATTATCACAAAACCATAAAATATGTACAATTATTCTCCAATGCAAGAGAGATTTAAAGTACCATTCAAAGATGTGTAATTGTAGGATTGGGTATCCTCAACCAAGAAGTCAGATAGTGTAAGGGCTAGAGAAATTAAGCTTTTCCAGAAGATGACAAATACAGAGAAATAATGAAATTGAAAATCAATTTAATTCACTTATAAAGGTGAAGACTCTCACTTGAGTTGTTCCCTGAGAGGCACATGTTCATGTACCTTTAAAAATTTTTTTTATTAAACTTGTTATGATTTTATTAAGGACTACGCATAAATAGATTTAGAAAACAATTTACTATAAAATTCAAGTGATTGGATTTAGAGTGGTAACTCTATCTTAATAAGGTGTTACACCTCTTAAAGGACTAAAATAAAATATATGCAGTCTAAACTACTTTTCCAGTTCTTAAATATTTAGCATCATTTGATAAAACATCAACCTGTTTATTGCAGAGCAGGCATTTTTACAGCTTGATTTACTTTGCACCTAGGGAATGTTATAAATCAGGCTATTTATGAAGAATTAATCATAAGATTTATTTGTTCTCTGGAGTGTTGATAAGCAAACTTTTTTTTTTAATCTAGAAAACAGCATTTCTGGACTTCAAGGAGATAGTGGCTAAGTTGATTTATCTATTTTATTAGCGGTTATAAATAACTAAGGAGATCAAACTGATATTTATTTGAAGTTCCCTTGTCTAGTTGATAAAATGAGACTATTTTCCATTAAAATTTTTGTAACCAAATATATAATTGCACCCTATGGTATAACATAATTCTAGGCATATCCAAAGCTATCACAACAACATTTCCTTTGCCCCTAGTGGTTACAAATTTTGTATTGATTAAAATAAAATAAATATTTTTACTTTAAATTAAATAGACATCTTAAAATAAATAGCCATTCGTTTATTCAATTGTTTTCTAAAAGTTGCTAAATGATTCAACTACTACCCAGTCATGATACCTTGATTAATACACCCTCTGGAAAGGAGACTTAGGATTATTTATATGAACTCAACTGTTTTGTCTAAAAACATAATTTGGAGGATGGAAGAAATCTTTTCTCCAAATGAAATGTCATGCATAAATAGGTTTTTGTTCCTTTTTTCTTTCTTTCCATGAAGGCCCTGGAGCAACAATAAGTTGGTCTGAACTGCCCTGCAAACAAACCCAAATTAGTCCTTTCTTTCTGAGAAAGTAAGCCTGGTAGCCATAACACCAGAATGGAGAATTCATGTTTTCTTATTTCCACCATACTTCTGTCTCTCTTCTTTTGACCTCAAAGGGCTGCAGTGGGTGGGAAAGAGAAAGAAAGAGGGATAAACCTAGTACTCAATAGCTGTACCCTGAGAGATAGCTCAGGGAAGTATAAAAACAACAGGTTTTGGAGTCAGACAGACCTGACATTCATATTTTAAATTAATTTTGTTTAGCAAATACTTATGTGGATCTAGTTTTATTCCAGCCACATTCTAAGCTCTTGGCTAATATTGCCTAATCTAATCTTTACAGCAATTCAAGTGAGGGAAGAGGGAGGGACTCTTCATACACCCATTTTGTAGATAAAGAAACTGAGTCACACAGAGGTTAAGCAACATACCCAAATCACAAAGCCAGCAAGTGACAGAGGCCGGACCTAAGGGTTATGAAATGTGCAATCTTCACCTCCAGGTACATGAGGCTGCCTCTCCAAATCTTGGCCAAACCACTTAGTGCTGGACCTTCTTGGGTACTTAATCTCTCTGAACTTCAATTTCTTCAGTTGAAAAACGGCATCATATCCACAGTCAACGACTGCTATGAGTAATCATATAACATTTTCTGATGGTCCTATTTCTTATGAATATCTTCTCAGCACAGATATACCCAGCAACTTTTCCTTCTCCATGTACTGCCACACTCAGTCACATATGTATTTGGGGAGAGTACCCCATTTAACATTAATAGAGTTGGCATTTAATTATATTTCCACATACCACATTATATTCTAAGACATATCCTAATATTTCTTACTTATTTAGTACCTCTCTTAATAGTTCAGTAGCTGCATCAAGGGTGGCAGATGTGTCTGACTTATTTTAAACTATATGCACAGAGAGCTTAATATGCAGAAGAAATCCAGTAAGTATAATGTCATAAAAGGATGAGGGAATGGTTTTCCTATGTAACATTTCCAACAATATGTGTTAGCAAATGCATCTTCATTAATATGCATGCCATTAATGATGCCATTTCCTAGGAATAGTAGCAATACAAGTGATCCAGAAGAAAGACAAATGAAATCATAATTTTGCAAAAGAAAAAAAAAAACAAAATAAAGGCTCAATGGCATTTGACAAGTTTAAGTTGTCGATGCACCAAATCGGTGTCTTTTTTCCTTTGATGCACCAAATCGGTGTCTTTTTTCCTTTGAGACAAAAATGTGAGTTACATTTATTGGTCCAAAGCTGATGTTATGAAATGAGAACGACCAATCAATAAAACAAAACTAAACTGAAGCAAACAAACAAACAAACAATGATACGGAGCACCTGGGAGGTGCAGTTGGTTAAGCCTTCGACTCTTGATTTCGGCTCAGGCCATGATCTCATGGGTTGTGAGACTGAGCCCCACAGCTCAGCAGTGAATCTGCTGGAGATTGTCCCCCTTTACCTCTCCCCTCCTTCATGCTCACTCTTTCTCAAATAAATAAATATATCTTTAAAATAAAATAACAAGGATAGCAAACAGCAACCCAAATCATAAAGCAAGGTATTTAAATAACATTCTTCTAGCAGTATTGATCCTGTCTAGATGGATATGAGAACTAACTCCCAGAGCAACATGGTTTGGATGCTCACTTCAGTATAGGGAGCTGAAAGTGAAAAAAAAACAACAACAACAACAACAAAAATCTTCCTATGTGATTACCAGGCATCTTATGTACTTAAACCTCACCTTAAATTGCATTCAGCAGACAAAGGCTTACTCAGCACAGCCACAGCTTACAAATAGTCATGAATGGCTTCATATGACTGTGTCTAGAAGCCAGTGGGTTCACACAACTCAAATTCAGAACTGAATTACAATGAAATATTAAAAGAAAAATTGTTACACATCTTATACTTTAATGGGAAGTTTTATAGGAAGCAGGTTTTTTTTTTTCTTAGTTTGGAGACTTGCATTTCTATTTATATTATATATATATACATATTTTTTATAATATATATGTATATAGCTGGATATGTAAAACAGCTCACTAAGCTGAGTGTTTAATATAATGACTTGTCATGTTAAAAAAAAAGAAAAATACACGAATCCTTTCTTTTTTTTAATAATAAATTTATTTTTTATTGGTGTTCAATTTGCCAACATACAGAATAACACCCTGTGCTCATCCCGTCAAGTGCCCCCCTCAGTGCCCGTCACCCATTCACCCCCATCCCTGCCCTCCTCCCCTTCCACCACCCCTAGTTCATTTCTCAGAGTTAGGAGTCCTTTCTTAAATAGTGAATCTCCAGAAGGAAACTGAAGTGCTTTTACAAAAATGCACTTGAAATCAAAACCAAAAGATAAATGTGTATGTTTAAAATTATTTATGGGCAAGCCTCCCATCTAAAATATTTGAACTATTTGGGCCTCCAGGCACCTGTTCAAGTTTGTACTGATTCTCCCCCAGGCAGCTGCCTCATTTGCCTCTGCCTCAGGCTGGTCCTGAACTTGGTCCAGGATGAATCGCTGATGAACAAGTCCAGCTGGTGCTAAATGACAGGTGTCGGTTCCTGATTGCCTTTGGTGGCGTGGGATAATTCTTAAAGAAGGGAAGAAAGGAGCTATGGAACACTTGCCCTAATATCCAACTTTTTAATGCTTATGCTCAAAACAGAAGTATACAGTAGAAAAATTAATAGGCCAATATCAGGCTAAAGAATATCTTTTTAAAAATTCTTCATTTAAATTCAATTTATGAACATATACGGTATTATTACTTTCAGAAATAGAATTTAGTGATCCATCAGTTGCATATAACACCCAGTGCTGGTTACATCAAGTACCTTTCTTAATGCCCATCCCCCAGTTACCCCTCCCCCTACCCAACTCCCTTCATGTAACCCTCAATTTGTTTTCAAGAATTCAACATCTCTTATGGTTTGCCTCCCTCTCTGTTTTTTATCTTATTTTATTTTTCCTTCTCTTCCCCCATGGCCATCTGTTTTGCTTCTTAAATTCCACATACAAGTGAAATCGTATGGTATTTGTCTTTCTCTGATTTACTTCACTTAGCATAATACCCTCTGGTTCCATCCATGTTATTGAAAGTGGCAAGATTTTATTCTTTTTTGATGGCTGAGTAATATTCCAAAATCTATAAAGAATACATTTTCTTAATGAATACAAAGTTATAGACAATAGCAAAGAGGTGACAGACATCCTTGGTGAGATTTGAGGCATTCTATAATGTTCTTAGAGAACATGCCCATAATGTTCTTAGAGACCACTGAAGCCTTGAATCCATGTAGATGGATTGACCCAATGGTTTTAGAGTCATGAAGAACATCCAGACTGTGGGTCCCTGACAATGTGGGCATGGAGAGCACTTTCCATAAGGGTATGAAGCTAAGAGTGGTGCCTTCACAACCAGACGGACACAGAAATGCTCCCAATTCCATCCTAGAATCCAGTGAGACTTTGCTGGATGGCAACATGCTGTACCTCAGGAATCAGAAAAATATGACTTGCAGGCCAAATCCAGCCTGTCTTGATATACTCATGATCTAAGAATGGCTTTTGCATTTTTCTGTGGTTAAAAAGAATCTACAGGAGAAGGATATTGAATGACATGTGAAAATTACATGAATTCAAATTGTAGTGGCTATAAATGGTTTTATTAAAACAAACTATATGCCCATTTATTTCCATAGTTCATGGCTGCTTCCATGACAGAGTAGTTTTGACAGACTACCATCTACAGAAGCTAAATATTATCTATCTGTCCCTTTACAAAAAAAAAAAAAATTGCTGACTCCTGGTATAGCCTCTTATCAACTGAGGTAACAGGAAATGTATTAATTCATTGAGTTTCCTCATCTGACTACAGAGTTGTTAGGAATATTATATGAGATAAAGTACCATAAAGTACCCAACATAATGGCAGTAAATGGTTGCCATTTTTTTCATGATAGAATGGGAGGGAGCGGAGAATTTTTTGGTCTCTGTGTTGTGATGCTACACAATGGAAGTGGCCACCAGTCTCGCCGAAGTTTCTGGCTGCCTGACGGTGTATTGGATGCTATTCTAGTCATTTCTGGCTGCCATAGCTAAATACAATAGACTGGGTGGCTTAAAGAACAGACATTTATTTCTCACAGTTCTGGAGGCTAGAAGTGCTATAGTTTGAGTGTATGGTCAGGTTTTAGCTTGCAGATGTCTTCTTTTTTGTTATATTCTCACATGATGGAGGCAGGCAAGGAGAGAGGGGCGGGGCATGCACTCTGGTGTTTAGTTCTTCTTCTTATGGGTACTTATCCCATCATGGGGCTCCACCCTCATTACTTTGTCTAACCCTAATGACCTCCCAAACTTCTCATCTCCAAACACTATCACTGTGGAAATGAGGACTTTAGTACATGAATTTGGGTGAAAGCAGGGCAGGGGGACACTCAGTCCATGAGAGGTGTTGTAACTGAATCCCCAGCAGCTAATCCACCATTTCTTCAGTGTGTAGCAGCATTTGACTCCACACCAAATTTAGAAAAGAGCTCTCATTAGTCCTAACCAGCGAGGCACCCCCACTGAAGTCCACCAGATGGGGACATTCTCAGTTATCTCAGTGCCTAAAAGGTGCCATGACACTGAGTGACAGCAAACAAACAACAAAACAAAACAAAAAAGTGTGTGTGTGTGTGTGTATGTGTGTGTGTGTGTGTTTCAACTCAACAAAGAAATGTTACACCCAAAAGGTCAATAGCACTCCCGATAAGTATCATCCAGGGTTATGTAGCCCATCTTGCCATATTTCCAGGTAACTTACTCTTTAGCCAAACTCTCTATGTCCAGTGAACATGGATGCCCAGATATTTGCTAGGAATTTGGGGACATAAATGTTCTCTCTTCTATGCAGTATTGTGAGCAGACATGAAACCTAAAACTGCTACATCATGTCGTTTCATGATTAGGCAATCCAGCTTAAAGTGAAAGAAGTAATATAGGACAGAGCCAAGCCATGAGAATCAGAGAAGAAGAAACAGTACCCTAATCAAGTCACATCTGGACCATTTCCTACCTGTGAACTTCTCCATCCTGCAGAGCTTAAGTCACTTTGAGTTAGATTTCTGGAAATCTGCCAACAAGATAAACTAATCACTACTGTCAAGATCTGCTGGTGTGTTCAGGTTGATAGTGGACCTACCCAGACTGCTGGTAATCCTATTACAAGTCAGTCAGAGAATCAGGGAATTGATTTGGCAATGTGTTAGACTTTTATAGGTTGCGGTTCATTCACAGTTTATAAAATCTCTCATACACGTTGCTTAACAAACTTAACTTTTTATTTAGTGTCACCGTATTCAAAGCTCTATGTTCAACCATGGGAGATGCAAAGATGGATCAGACATGTGACTAGTCTTCAAGGACTTAATGACCTCGTGGTGAAGAACAACATACAAACTACACAAGAAATTAAAGTAGAAGGCAGAAAAAAGTGAGAGGCAGGCTCTGCACAGTATTAAAGCCACAGAAGGAGAGTTATTACCTCCATTAGATCCCCACAACAGCTCTGTGGGGAGATGGAACAGATGTTTTTATCCTCATTGTTACAGATTAGAAGATTCTGAGAGGTCCAGTGTAACTGGAGTAATTAGTGACACATTAATTGTGCTCAGAGATTCTGGCTCAAAGCCCAATATTCTTTCCATTCTTCCAGGAAACTTAATAATAATAACAGATCGCCGAAAAGAAGAGTATTGTTTATTAAACACTGCATAAAAGGCTGACATACAGGAACCAGACATATATTGCCAAGGAATGAAATGAGAAATGTAGAAGATAATAAGGACCAGTGGAGACTGTGAAAAACCAGAAGCCACCTGTTCCAATTAAGGAGAAGCAACCACTCAGCCTATTATTGGCTAATATTTTCAAGAGCTTTACATTTTTTAAGAGATTTTGAAATCTAAACACAGATATTTTATTTTAACATTTTATTAAGGCCTATCAATTCTTTCTTACACATCTTCCCAACAGCAGTCAGAATGATCCATTTAAAAATAAAGATTACCGGGGCACCTGAGTGTCTGCCTTTGGCTCAGGTTGTGATCCGGGGTCCTGGAATCCAGTTCTGCATCAGTCTCCCCACAGGGAGTCTGCTTCTCCCTCTGCCTATGTCTCTGCCTTTCCCTCTCTGTGTCTCTCATGAATAAACAAAATAAAACCTCTAAAAAAATAATAAGAAGAAAGATGGTCATTCCTTCATCTACCCCACATATTTATTAACCAGAATTGAATCATAGAAGCCCAGGCATCCTGAGGATTATAAGAATCATTCTCTTACTATAAGGGTTAGATCTTACATAATGTGGGAGAAGGTAGGGTTGTGAAGAAGTTTAAAAACTGAAGTCATAAAACATGGGTAAAAAGCAACTGTGGATAGTCTTCCTTGCTTTGTCAAATATTAGTTGACCATAGAGTTGAGGGGCCATTTCTGGATTTTCTATTCTGTTCCATTGATCTATGTGTTTGTTTTTGTGCCAGTACCACACTGTCTTGATGACCACAGTTTTGTAGTACAACCTGAAAATCTGGCATTGTGATGCCCCCGGCTCTGGTTTTCTTTTTTAATATTCCCCTGGCTATTCGGGGTCTTTTCTGATTCCACACAAATCTTAAGATGATTTGTTCCAACTCTCTGAAGAAAGTCCATGGTATTTTGATAGGGATTGCATTAAATGTGTAAATTGCCCTGGGTAACATTGACATTTTCACAATATTAATTCTTCCAATCCATGAGCATAGAATATTTTTCCATCTCTTTGTGTCTTACTCAATTTCTTTCAGAAGTGTTCTGTAGTTTGTAGCGTATAGATCCTTTACCTATTTGGTTAGGTTTATTCCTAGGTATCTTATGCTTTTGGGTGCAATTGTAAATGGGATTGACTCCTTAATTTCTCTCTCTTCAGTCTCATTGTTAATGTATAGAAATGCCACTGATTTCTGGGCATTGATTTTGTATCCTGCCACACTGCCGAAAGGCTGCATGAGTTCTAGCAATCTTGGGGTGGAATCTTTTGGGTTTTCTACGTAGAGTATCATGTCATCTACGAAGAGGGAGAGTTTGACTTCTTCTTTGCCAATTTGAATGCCTTTTATTTCTTTTTGTTGTCTGATTGCTTGAGGCTAGGACTCTCGTACTATGTTGAATAGCAGTGGTGAGAATGGACATCCCTGTCGTGTTCCTGATCTTAGGAGAAAGGCTCCCAGTGTTCCCCCATTGAGAATGATATTTGCTGTGGGCTTTTCATAGATGGCTTTTAAGATGCTGAGGAATGTTCCCTCTATCCCTACACTCTGAAGAGTTTTGATCAGGAATAGATGCTGTATTTTGTCAAATGCTTTCTCTGCATCTTTTGAGAGGATCATATGGTTATTTTCTCTTGTTGATATGATCAATCAGGTTGATTGCTTTATGAGTATTGAACCAGCCTTGCATCCCAGGGATAAATCACACTTGGTCATGGTGAATAACCTTCTTAATGTACTATTGGATCCTATCGGCTAGTATCTTGTTGAATTTTTGCATCTGTGTTCATCAGGGATATTGGTCTGTAATTCTCATTTCTGGTGGGGTCTTTGGTTTTGGAATTAAAGTGATGCTGGCCTCATGGAATGAGTTTGGAAGTACTCCATCTCTTTCTATCTTTCCAAACAGCTTTAGTAGAATAGGTATGGTTTCTTCTTTAAACGTTTGTTAGAATTCCCTTGGGAAGCCTTATGGCCCTGGACTTTTGTGTCTTGGGAGGTTTTTGATGACTGCTTCAATTTCCTCCCTGATTATTGGCCTGTTCAGGTTTTCTATTTCTTCCTGTTCCAGTTTTGGTAGTTTGTGGTTTTCCAGAAATGTGCCCATTTCTTCTAGATTGCCTAATTTATTGGCATATAGTTGCCCATAATATGTTTTTAAAATTGTTTGTATTCCCTTGGTATTGGTGGTGATCTCTCCTTTCTCATTCAATAAATGGTGCTGGGAAAATTGTACAGCCACGTGCAGAAGAATGAAACTAGATCATTGTCTTATACCATACACAAAGATAAACTCAAAATGGATGAAAGATCTTAATGTGAGACAAGATTCCATCAAAATCCTAGAGGAGAACACAGGCAAAACCTTTTTTGAACTTGGCCACAGCAACTTCTTGCAAGATACATCTATGAAGGCAAGGGAAACAAAAGCAAAAATGAATTTTTGGGACTTAATCAAGATAAAAAGCTTCTGCATAGCAAAAGAAGCAGTCAAGAAAACTAAAAGACAACCTACAGAATGGGAGAAGATATTTTCAAATGACCTATCAGATAAAGGCTAATATCAAAGATCTATAAAGAACTTATTAAACTCAACAACAAAGAAACAAACAATCCAATCATGAAACAGGCAAAAGACATGAACAGAAATTTCACAGAGGAAGACATAAACATGGCCAACATGCACATGAGAAAATGCTCCACATCACTGGCCACCAGGGAAATACAAATCAAAGCCACAATGAGATCCCACCTCATATCAGTGAGAATAGTGAAAATTAACAAGACAGGAAACAACAAATGTTGGAGAGGATGTGGAGAATGGGAAAACACTCTTGCACTGTTGGTGGGAATGTGAACTGGTGCAGCCACTCTGGAAAACTGTGTGGCAGTTCCTCAAAGAGTTAAAAATAGACCTGCCCTACGACCTAGCAGTTGCACTGCTGGGGATTTACCCCAAAGATACAGATGCAGTGAAACGCTGGAACACCTGCACCCCGATGTTTATAGCAGCAATGTCCACAATAGCCAAACTGTGGAAGGAGCCTCGGTGTCCATCGACAGACGAATGAATAAAGAAGATGTGGTTTATGTATACAATGGAATATTCCTCAGCCATTAGAATTGACAAATACCCACCATTTGCTTCAACATGGTTGGAACTGGAGGGTATTATGCTGAGTGAAGTAAGTCAATCGGAGAAGGACAAACATTATATGGTTTCATTCATTTGGGGAATATAAAAAATAGTGAAAGGGAGTGAAAGGAAAAGGAGAGAAAATGAGTGGGAAATATCAGTGAGGGTGACAGAGCATGAGAGACTCTTAACTCTGGGAAACGAACCAGGGGTAGTGGAAGGGGAGGTGGGCGGGGGGTGGGGGTGACTGGGTGGCAGGCACTTAGGGGGCACTTGACGGAATGAGCACCTGGTGATATGCTATATGTTGGCAAATTGAACTCCAATAAAAAATAAATTTAAAAAAAGCCACTGATCTAATACAGTGGTGTGAGTGAACACCTAAATCCCAGTGTGTGTGGCTGTGTGTGTGTGTAAATGTGTTTGTGTGTATATTTACACAAATTCACACACACACACATACACACACACACACACAATTTACTTGTATACATATATTTTCACGTGAAGCCCCAGGTTGATAATTTATGCTATTGTGAGTATATGTACAGTTATGAAAACTGGTAAATATATAGACATAGTGATAATTATGGGTGTATCAGTATTAGTGCAAGAAAGTCCAGCCCTGAGTATCAGATAAAATTCTGACTCTGGCGCATTAGATAAGCAGCATCTTCTATAGCGTTTGGTCTCTACACAGCTCATTTCTAGATGGAGGTACCACATGTTACACACTTAAAAACAGTGACCGGTTCACCCATTATATCCTGAGGCATCATCACAGAGATCTTTCCTTATTCAAAGACCATTATTTCCATAGGAAATTCACTTCAAACAGTTAACAAATCAAAGTTGTCCTACAGACCAAAGCACCTTGCTGGCAACATGCCTGAGCTTTTCTACTTATTCGATATCTAAAGTTCTCTTGTTCACAAACTAGAGTGAGTCACACCATTTAACTCCACGTATTTAGGCTTCAGAGATGATTTGGTCTCATGAGCTTTTGTTACATTTTATTTCCTGATATTAGGAGGAGTGAGAGATCCCACCCAGGCCTCTCATGAGATCCTGGGATATGACACTATTAAAGATCTGAAATAACAGTCGGGCCGCATCTGGGACAGGCTGATTTGGAGTACCACACTGTTTAGGGGGGATCTTGGGGATTCCTATGTTGTCTGCATCTTTCTCATACCACCTGGTACAAAACATGTGCATAATAAATATTTGTTGCATAAATGATTGAATGGAATGGACAAACATTTTTTTTAAAATATGCTAATGTGGACTTGGGATTCTTTAGAATTTGGAGCTTTACTTTCTGGTGTGGCTAAGCAGTAATAGCATGTAACACCAGAGCAGTTTCCATTTTTAAATCGACATACAGTGCGCCTCCAAAAGCAGAGCCTGGTTACTTAACACTGGCCATGAGAGAGCACCAAGTACACACAAGCCATGGGGACATATGTGGCTCATATGTCCACATAAATGGCATCCACGGGGTCAAGCAGCCCTCTCCAAATCCATATATACTAGACACTTGATCTGAGATATTAAACTCTTTTTTTAAAGATTTTACTTATTTGTCAGAGCGCACAAGCAGAGGGTGCTGTAGACAGAGGGAGAAGCAGGCTCCCCACTGGGCAAGGAGTGTGATGCAGGACCCGATCCCAGGATCCTGGGATCAAGACCTGAACCAAAGGCAGACCCTTAACCGACTAAGCCACCCAGGTGTCCCTTTGTTAAACATTCTTTAAGCAGCCCAGCCACTGTGAAGCCCAGAGACTCTTGGCTGGATCTGCTTTCGCATATTGTGTTCTTAGACACGCTGTGCTGGGTGCGGCCTCCATCTGACATTCTTTCCATTAATTCAAACACAAGACACACAGTGAGGTAACAGACCCGACGTTTTCATATCTCTCCACAGAGAAATTTTAAAAAGAGGAACATAGGTTGCACCTTTCGGATGGGTGAGAAGTAGCAAATTAAATCCTCATCTTGTCTCTATCATCACTACAAATAGAAAACCTATCCGAGAGCTCTAATGTCTTTGGACATTACATTACATGCATGTCAAATTTTATAACTGATTATAGCTCATTTCAAAACAACACCGGAATTTCTCCACAACTGAATAATTGGTATTGTACATCGTGAATGCCAAGTGGAAAGACAAAAAGAATGACAATCTTACAGAATATGTGGGTAGCGGAGCAAAACCTGTTTATGCCTGTCAAGCTGTATAACTGCTTCAGTTTTTTCTTTTCGACACATTTGAAATTAAGTCAACACAAGAACATGCTAGGAAAATCTGTCTCCTGGGATTACTAAAGTATAAATAAAATATAACACAGGAGATTTGGATTTTTAATTTTTTTATAGATATTGTAAGACTGTCCATACTTGTCTCCGTAAGAATGACTGAATGGCACATGGCTTTACAATCTCAACGAGGCAGAAGAAACATTTCCTATCTCTTCATAAGTCTTCCCTTCCAGATTATAGTTCTTCACACATCCAAAAATACACCTATTACACCTCTGAGGTTTCCAGCGTGTTCTTTTCTCTAAGATACTGACACATTCTAACACGCTTGTTTTCTGCGTTTTAATCATTTCTTCTAAATCACAGGGCTCCTCAATATTATCCCTGAGCAGCATTACCACTTTTCAGTTCTGTATATTGTTCTTACTTGTTTAGTCTTCTCCTCCTTTTATATTTCCTCCTCTCCCACTCCCCCCTTCCTTTTCTTCTTTCTTTTTTTTCCTCTTTTCCCATCTTCATCATAACTCTTTCCCATGGTCTACAAGATTGTGCATGATTGGCCCCTCTCTGTTCCTTTTAACCACTGTCTCTCCACTTTTTCCACACACACATTAGTCTCCAGAATTAAACTTATAAATTCCTGACTCACATCATTTATGTTTACTGTTTGTTTGGCCTAGAACGTTCCTTTCCAAATCTTTGTCTTTTCCATCAATGCTATCACGTGTGGCTATGCACTATGTACAGCACCACTCCTCACTTAGACTATGATGTGACTGATTTTTCTGGAGTCTTAGAACATGGTGGGCTGTTTTTCCGCTCTAAAGAATTTGGGATAAATATTATATTGTTAAAGAGGCCTTTTCTGGGGATCCCTGGGTGGCTCAGTGGTTTAGTGCCTGCCTTCGGCCCAGGGCCTGACCCTGGAGTCCTGGGATCGAGTCCCAAGTCAGGCTCCTGGCATGGAGCGTGCTTCTCCCTCCTCCTGTGTCTCTGCCTCTCTCTCTCTCTCTCTCTCTCTCTCTCTCCCCATCTATCATAAATAAATAAATAAATCTAAAAAAAAAATTTAAAAAAAAAAGAGGCCTTTCTCCCAACCATATCTAAAGCCCTTCTACCCATCCTCTCCTATCCAGTAACTCTTTATTTCATCATTGTGTTGGTTGGAATAAGCAATTATCCCATTAATTTATTTGTTACATATTCATCGTATCTCTTCTCAAAACCAACGTTACTTGAGTTTTGTGACCTGTGACTTTTTCCAGCTTGTTCTAAGTTGTATTTTGTAATATCTGTAACATCCTAAACCATGCCTGGCACATAAAAGTCCCCTTGTAAATCAGTATTGTTTGGATTGAATAAAAACACAAATGAATAAATTGGTGAATACATTTTCCCTGAACATATTTATTTTTCTTTCTCCTTGTCAGGGTCCCCATTACAATTAGGTAGAATTAAAACCAGCCTCCAAATAATGGTCTCACCATCCAGCTGTTGTGTGATACATTTCCTCAGTCCCATGAATCTTTCTCTACTTGGAAGGCATGTGATTAGAATTTAATTATGCCTGTGAAATATAGCTTATCAATTAACACCACTTAAACATTTTTGTTGAGGCACATAATGTGTTTAATGATGGCAAGATGCAAGTAGGGCTTGTGTGGGAGTAGTGTAGGAGAGTGAATGAGGAGAACGCAGAAGAGAGTTTATCAATGAAGGGATGGGACAGCCCCACAGAGATTTTTCCATCTGGTTTATAATTCTAATCAAGGCCTGAATGTTCACTGCTTAACAGGTAATAAGACTGAAGCTCATGTTTGTGATGCCCTGTACGATATTCCTTCTGCCCACTTGATTTCAGCACAATGGTGGTGGATAGTTCCCCGCCCTTTGTAGCTTTCTGCCAAGCCATTCTGTTTTTGCTCTTTGCCTTGGAGTGCCATTCAAGCAAACACAACCACAACCTAGAACTGGAGGACTAGACAGAGGAATTAGAGCCTCTGTGAGGAATTTCCAACTGTAGGAATAGAGAATGTTGTAGCTAAATGCTTTTGACTATCTCCATCTTTGGTGAGACACTTGTGAAGAAGTTCCTACATTACTACTCAAAGGGTCCACTGACGGGTTGAACCATAGTTACCCAGAAGCCATCGATGCACTAGATGCTAGGGTTCACTTTTTCCTAGTCTCACCTTCCACACTTTCTTACTAGTGCCTTTTGGAATCACTTCCCAAGTATACCACCTGAATCCAATTATGTGCTTTATTAACTACTTCTGGGGGAAATCCCAAAAGGCAAGTACTCTCACTTTTTTCCCCTCTTGTTTCCTTTGTACCCATCCAGGCTCTTCATAAGAACCTCTGTTGCAGTTCCATATTGCTCGATAATAAATTCAGAACTTCCCTCAAGTAAAAAAAAAAAAAAAAAGTGCCTAAAATAAGCCTGAGCTATCAAAATAAGGCTGTTTAAAAGTGATACGCCCCAAATTCGAGCATTCTTATTTAAAAATTTTATTTCTTTTGACAAGACCATTCTATTTATCTTTCCAATTTTACAAATGAAATACTGAATGAAATTTAAGAAGCAAACAAGCAAACTAAAGCAAGATACAAAAAGACTTAAATTTATATAAAGATCCAGTATTTACTACTTTCAGAGATGGGGAAATTGTTCTTCATCTTTCTAGTTTTATTTCTTCTTTTGTAATTTGGTTACTAGGACATTCATCTTACAGGTTAATGTTAATGATTAGCTTTAAAGCACACCTCCTTATACTAGTCTTCCATGTTTCAATTAAAAGAAGAAAGTACCAAAAAAAAAGAAAAAGAAGAAAGTACAGTTGATTCTGGAACAATATGGGTTTGAACTTCATGGGCCCATTTATACAGAAATTTCTTTTTTTTTTTTTTTGATACAAAGAGTACTTCACTTCTGAGTATTATGTTAAAGTCAGAATGAGAAAGACAAATGCCATACAATTTAACTCATATGTGCAATTCAAAAAACATAAGAGATAAATAAAAAAAATAATCTTCCTTATGATTTTCTTAATAATATTTTCTTATTTTCTTTATTTTAAGAATTCACTATATAATACATATGCCATACAAAACTACCTATCATAGTAGGCAGGCTTTTGATCAACAGTGAAACTATGAGTAATTAACTTTTTTAAATTTTACTTTTTAAATTTAAATTCAATTAGCCAACATATAATACATCATTAGTCGCAGAAACAGTGTTAAACAACTTATCAGTTGCATATAACACCTAGAGCTCATCACATCACATGCTCTCCTTAATGCCCATCACCTAGTTACCCCGCCCCGCCCCCTCCAACAACACTCAGTTTGTTTCCTGGAGTTGAGTCTCTCATGGTTTTACTCCCTCTCTGATGACTTACAATTCAGTTTTACCTCCCTTGCCCTATGAATTGGGAAGTTGTACACCAGAAACTAATGTAATATTTTGTGTCAACTATACTGAAAAATTAAAAAAAAAAACTGAACACAGGTTTCAACAATGTGAGCTTAAATCTTATGTGGGAACATAAACATACCTGTAAATAAACAAAAAAAATTCCAGGTATGTATATGGATTTTCAATGGAACATTGACTGAAGATATAGTTAATGAAGGTTCATTTTTTTGTTCTATATACTTCCCCAAACCATCTAGTCATGTATTTCCTTATACATATTCCCCAAACCTTTGTATACATAGAACTCATCTTATGCAAAATTTACCAGGCTAGGGCACCTGGGGGGCTCAGTCAATTAAGCTTCTGCCTTCAGCTCAGGTCATGATCCCAGGGTCCTGGGATGGAGCTCCACATTGGGCTCCCTGCTCACTGGGGAACTTGCTTTTTCTCCCTTTTCCTCTGCCTGCCACTTCCCTTACTTGTACTCTCTCTATCTCTCTTATGTC
Source organism: Vulpes lagopus (assembly GCF_018345385.1). NCBI lineage: Eukaryota > Metazoa > Chordata > Mammalia > Carnivora > Canidae > Vulpes > Vulpes lagopus. The sequence continues at coordinate 12,539,822 of NC_054831.1, forward strand.
AAGTAAATAAATAAAATCCTTAGAAAAATTTACCAGTCTAGACTGGAAGCTCTGTACAAAAAAAAAACAATTTTTTTTTTTTTTTACTGTGGAAACAAACAAAAAGCAGAATAGTTTTGTTTGTTAGCAACCACAGAGATAGTGTGGTGCCTTGGCTGTACCAACCATTCAATAAATGTTAAGTGATTAAATTAATGATTAGATAAGTAAATGATTAATCAAATACAAATGGGAAGGCTCCAATCTCTGTAACATGGGCTTATCATCCTTATAGTTGCCCAGAAGCATGAAATCCAGTATAACCTAAAAAACTGCAGGTATGTGGCCTGAAGGAGGTTCCTAGAAACTCACTTTCACTTTCTACTTAGGGTCTAACAGTACTTTTCTAGGATTGTTGCTATGATGGGATATGGTGGTGGTATGGTGTGTATTCACTTGAAGTTAAAGAGATGAGTTGGTTTTGAGAAACACCTTTAAAAAATTAAATGACAATATCATTTTCATCAATATTCTCATGAAAACTATTTGGAATAATACATTTATTTCAGGTTAATGGAGTTGGAATCTATATTACTCTAAGGTGATGGTGGTGATTGGAAACTGCTCAGGCATGCAACCACTCATGTTTAGTCTGAAAAGAGTTGGCTTTTTACATACAGATTCCTGGCTCAGTGTTCAATTAACAATATTGTTTGCCTATCATCATTTATCTTCTCTTTTTTAAAAAGATTTTATTGATTTATTCATGAGAGACACAGAGAAAGAGAGAGAGAGGCAGAGACACAGGCAAAGGGAGAAGCAGGCTCCATGCAGGGAGCCTGACATGGGACTCAATCCCGGGACTCCAGAATCACACCCTGGACTGAAGGCAGCACTAAACTGCTGAGCCACCCGGGCTGCCCTCTCTTCTTCTTCTTCTTCTTCTTTTTATTTTTAAACATACCTTATCCCTAGCCTCTGGGAAAGAGAAATAGCAAATTTTAATGTACATTAACATGAAAGCCAGTAATTCTTTTCAGAAACTCCTGAGAAAATCCATCATCAGATATCTCTCTGGAATCATCTATCTTTTGAATAAAACTCTCAGAATTATGAAATAATGATCTATAGAGCCAAGATTTGTTGTTTTTTTTCATAGAGCCAAGATTTGAATCCAGGTTACCTGATTGCAGATCCAGTAAACATCAAGTAATATTCAAGTAAATATTATTCAAATCAAATTAAGCTTTAAATATTCAATGAGAATCTATTTCAATCAAATTGCTGTTCCAGAAGTAACTGGTCATGGTATACCATTGCTATACAATGGATGGTGTGGGTAATGGTGGTGCTATTGCCACTGATACCACAGGATGTTACAGAAAGCTGAAAAAAACTAGTCTCAGATCAAGAAGTATGACCCTCTGAAATATTATCCTTAACATCTCTTTTCCACATGATAAAACTAAGATTTGAGAAAACGGAATAGATCACCCAAATTCACACCATAATTTTAGTGTAGGCAGCCTATCCATTCTTCCAATCATATTGATTGTATTTCTACCATATTCAAATTGTGGTGCTAGAAATAACTGATATGAACCACTTACCAACTCTCTTACTAGACTAATAAACATGAAATTGTATTTGCCAAAATAAGCATTTAATTGAGAGCCAGAACTATGATTTGTAGAAATTGTTAAGATTGGATTTAAACAGGATTGTAAAAAGGGAATAGACCTGGGGAAGTGGAAAATCATTGGAAATATTTATAGGCAAAAGGCACTATATATCCAGCCTTAAATATGAAGTAATCATGCTTGGCAGCTAAGTAACAATGATGATAGGTAAACGTTATTGGATGCTTACTCTGTGCCAGGCACATGCCTATCATATACTATCTAATGTTCATTTTACAAGTGAACAATCAATAGTGTAGATGGGTAAAGTAAGTTATCCAAGTCACACAGCCAGTAAATTTCAGAGTAGGGGTCATAACTAAGCATGTCTTATTCCAAATCTCATCTTGTCCAGATTTTGTAATATTATGAACAATTACGGACAAAAGAAGATTTCATTATTAAGAACTTTTTCTCCCAATCTGAAAATATGGCATCAGTGGAAGTTGCAGACTATAGACTCATGGGCTCAGAAAACACAAGAGAGCTCACCTTTTAGGACTTTGAACTGACTCACCAAAAGGAGTTTATAACTGGACGAGATGGTTTGGCACCTGATAACCTTGTAATGGTGCTAAGACGATTTCGTGATGGCCTCCTAATTGAAAACAACCTATTCCCATTAAAGACCCAGCAATTCCTTGTGGAAAGAACTTAAAACAATGTATTCCCAATGTCTCTGTAGAAGATGGAACTGGGCACACTTCCTTGACAGTCTAGCCTTGCTGTTTGGATGAACTTTTTTAGTGAAACCCACCCTGAAGTCCTATACTTGGGTGGCATTTCCATAGTCCATATTTTTCTTAGATCTTGGTACATCTGTTATGATTCATAATACATTCAACCTTATGTTATTAATATTTATTGACCTGGGATCTCTCTAATGCTGAACTATCAATATTTAAAGGCAGAAACTTAGTTTTAATTATCTATGATTTTACTCTTCACATGCAGCACCTTGCATCACCATGTCTTGCAGATAGAAGTCCAGTTCCAAGATTATTTGTTAAATGGATCAGTTAATTACTTACCAGTGAAAGGTGAAGAACTGTAACTATGACTAGTGCCTTCATCCTTTCAATACTGTCATGTACTTTCATGTTCTTTGTTTCAACAACTTTTATCTACTTCCAAAGTGTCCAGAAATGGCATCTGTATATGACTGAACCAGGCTCAACCTTGTGAATCTGCATGGTATCAAGACCCAAAATATCACACTGACAGTCTTTTTATGTGTTCTCTATTATTCATGTCACTCGTCCTCTCAGACTGTAGCATTCAGGAAAAATATGCTCAAATGTCCGAAAATATTCATCACAGGAAAAGTTGATTAATAAATATTGGGACTTCCCTTTGAAATGTTGTCATCCCCATCCACGTACAAATGGACCTTCTCATGTGGTTCACACATGACTAGGTCTCAGACTGAAACAGCCACGTTCACATCTCACCATACTTGAGTCCTTTGATCCTTTATTTGGATGGATGTTTTTCCCTTAAGGAATTTTAAGGAAAAAAAAATTTACAAGTGCTTAGAACATCTAATGAAAACCACTTCTTTCTAAAATGAATAAATAAAAATCAATGGCATAACAATCTTAAGAAAAATTATCATGTATCATAAATATATCATGTGTGCACATGTGTGCATGTGAGTGTCCTTGTATGTTGTATAGGGATAGCATGTTAGGTGCACACACAAGAGCAAAGGAGTTATTAATGCATTAAGACTAACATTACTATTAAAATTGTTAACACTTTAAAAGGAATTCAAAGAGTATCTATATTTTTACTAAAAGCTATCTAGACCTTTATACCCCTCTTATATTATTAAATTCTACTTTTAAAATTAACTTGGATAAATGATAGATACAGAAGTTTTTTTTTAAAAAAGGAACTAAAGGATATGAAAGGTTAAGAGTGAAAAGAACTGTCATCCACATTAACTTTCCATCCCCTTTCTCCACCTCATTTTGTATCCTTCCTTGGAAGGAAATCATTGCCATCAATTCTGGACTTGGACTTTCCATGCTTTTACAATTGGCTTCTATCAGTACAATATAGAACCATCTCTTATATATTTAAGAGGCCCATAATATCCCATGCCATTGATTTAACTATTTGTTTATTTGATGGATTCTTTACTGGAATGAAATTTGGAACCTTTTGATTACTGCTTTATGTCTCCCTCAGCGGTGCTGCTGAACCCAGTGTGGACTGAAGTCTTTGACTTACTATAAGCTTTTAATTACTGATCTGCAACAAAAGTATGGAAATTGAGTGTCAGTATTTATAAATCTTAATATAAAATTGATAATATTGCAGTAACTAAGCATAAACTCAGTGTATTTTACAAAAGCATCAGTCTACAAAAGATTGTAAGGAAAAGTATGCCACTGGTTATAGTTTGAGAAATACAACTACTGGTTATGACCCATAAACAAATGATAATATGTTATAGGAAGTAAATAAATAGGTGTATAAAGAATAAATAATGACTATGTGTTCTTTTTTCAGCTTTATTGAAGTATGATGGACTAACTAAAATATATTTATGATGTATCATCACCTCAAATAGTTACCATTTTATTGTGTGTGTGTTTGTGTTTGTGTGGTGAGAACATTTGAGATCTAGTCTCTTAGCAAATTTCAAGTTATCATACATTATGATTAGCTACAGTCACCATGATGTACCTCAGATTTCCAGAAATTATTCTTATAGCTGAAAGTTTGAGTTCTTTGATTAGTATCTTCCTTATTCCCTACTATTATACTCTCTATTACAGGAGTTTGACTCTCTCTTTTGGATTCCATATGTAACTGAGATCAAGTGATATTGTCTTTCTATGTCTGCCCTCCGAGGCCACTCGTATGGTTTCAAAAATCAGGATTTAATTTTTTAAGGCAAGTAATATTCCATTGCATATATATAGCACATTTTCTCTATCCAGCTGTTGACTGACCTTTACCTTGTTTCCATATCTTGGGTATTGTGAACACTGTGGCAATGAACATGAGAGTACAGACATCTCTTTGAGATCTTGTTTTCATTTCATTTGAAATGTACCTACCAGTGGGATTGTTGAATCATATGGTAGTTTTATTTTTAGTTGTTTTTTTTTTTTTGAGGAAACTTCATGAAGTTTTCCATAATGCCTGTATCAATTTACATTTTCACCAACACTGTTCAGGGTTTTCCTTTTCTTCACATCCTTGCCAACACTTATTATCTCTTTGTCTTTTTGATGATAGCCATTCTAACAGGTGTGAAGTGATATTTCGCTGTGGCTTCGATTTGCATTTTCCTGATGATCAGTGATGTGGAGCAACTTTTCATATATCTATAGAACCACAAACAATCCCAAATAGCTTGTAATTTGCATATCTTTTTAAATTGCTTCCCTACTAATTCACATTTTATTATATATTTTTTAAAAAGTATTACTTGGCAATAAATTTAGAATTTTAATAGCAAAACAAACTGACCTTTTCCCTTAGATGGTTTCAGAATTACTTTCCTAGAATATTGGTTGATTGAATCAATGTTTTGGGTGCCCTAAAATTACATAAAGTTTCCAAGACTAAATGAGAACAATAAAATGCTCAAAATAGATAAAATTTTTATTATTCTTGGATATGTTATATTATGATCAATAGGCTAAAGTAATACAGTATCCAATAAACATCAAATATTAAGAAATGTAAGTTTGTAGAAATTAACCAATGGACATAATTATGCTTTTCTAACATCAACTCATCTCTGTTATTTACAAACCCATTGCTTTTGTCAGCAGTTTCATATACAATTTAAAGGTACATACAAATTTCTTTTCTAAAATTCCATTATAGTTTTATTAGCTTACTTACTTGTTTTTAAAAGCTAACTGATTTATGTTTCTTTCTCTTACATATTTATTAAAACAAATGAGTTTCCCTGAAAATTAGTACATGTATGGGAGGGATATACTGTGGCCTTGCAATATGTTGCATTTTCAATGGTTTTTAAAATTTCTTATGGGGATGAGAATTGTCTATTTTTTTAAAAAAAATTGAATGTGTCTTACATATAGTGATTTCTTGGTAAATACTTAATGAAGATTTGTTCACTGAATGAAAGCATAAGTCAATAAATGAACTGTTATTTCTCATAGAATGTCAATGAACTTTATATTCAGATAATAGGAGAATCGCATTTTTACTTATAGGAGTTAAACACATATCTAAGACATACTTTCTCAAGGGATTTTGTTATTCCAGTCTACTATGTTATTAAGGTATTTTACAGAAATATGATGATATTTCACAAGGATAACAAATTTGAAAATCTCAACAAAAGCCTAAATTATATTTTTACCAGTAGCTTAGAAAAAACTGTGTGTAGATCTGCAAATGTGAATAATCATTGATATGATTATGAGAACAGATCTTAAGGAATGAGTCCATTTCAATATTATAGAACATTATTAAAACTATTGTAAGAAGGAATTTAGCCTCTAATTAGTAAGGATGACAATTCATCTGTTAATTATTATTCCTATTTAGCTATAATAATTTTCATTAGTTTGGAATGCACAGATATGGGAACCTTTTGTCAATTAAAGCACTGATTTGTTACCAATGAAAATAACAGCAAATCTAGAGACAGGAGGATCATAGTACTGGCATGTATAAATTTGTTACCTCCCCTTATAAATCTGAATGCTGTTTCTCATGAATGAACAAATATCTAGACCAATAATACCTTAATTAAGTAATGTATTTTATCTTTTTGATGCTTACAACCTGATAGTGAACAGTGTAAATCTCTAAAATATCCTTGGTCATTCAATCATCAAGTTTGTTTTTGTTTATGCTTTGTTTTTGTTTTTGAGTAGTTAGGAGCTTAGTTTTGCTCTACGCAACACAGACAGAAAATCTTACAATGTTTATAATAACTAATAGGAAAAAATATCATAAAACATTTAGATATTTATTTTCAACATGAGTAATATTAGTTTTGGCTTTACAGGTATTAAAATCTACTGAAGAAAGAATCTAGTGCATCATGGGAGAGTCTACGTGTTAAATTGTGTCCCACGCTCCTAAATTCATATATTGAAGCTCTAACCCTGTAATGTGAATGTATTTGGAGACAGGACCTTTAAGGAGGTATATACAATTAAATGAGAGCTTGAGATTAAGGATCTTAATCCAACAGGATTAGTTTCTTCATAAGAAGAGAGAGATACCATGAATGTGTGTACACAGAGAAAAAGGTCATGTGAGGACACAATGAGAAAGCAGCCATCTTCGAGCCAAAGAAAGAGGTCTCAGGAGAAACCAAACTAGCCAACACTCTAATTTTGGATTTCCAGCCTCCAAAACTGTGAGAAAATCAATTTATATTATTTCAGCCTCACAGTCTGTGGTATTCTGTTGGCAGCCCCAGCAGACCAACGCATGGAGTTAGGACTTTCACTGAGGCTTGGATGTTGGAAGGCTAGATAGGCAGGGGGAGACCTCCTTCATTCCAGAAATGATGGCCCTCCATTATTTCTTATATTAGGAAATAATATCCTTATTCACCCAGATGCTCAGTCAGAAATCTAGGATTTGTCCCCATGCCCTCTATTTTTCTTACTCACACGTGAGATCTACCACTAAATCTTTGTATTCTATCTCTTAAATATCTTTAGAGTTCTTTTACTTCCCTCCATTCTCACCATCACAGATCAGTTCACACCACTGTGTCGCCCCAGCCTAGACCACTGCCTTCATTCTGATTCCCTCCTATCCATTTTGCACTCTACCTCCTGAGGGAACCTTTCTTCAATGTAAGTGGGGTACCGTGTGAAACCTCTCTACAATAGAATTTACAATCTTTAATTTGTCTGACGATGATCTGGTCCCTACTTCTCTCTTGAAAGTCATCTTTACCAGCCTTACTCTTATCCATTTCAACAATAATGAGATTCTTCTATTCTGTGAAAATAACCACAATCTCTCCCCTTCAGATCCCTACATTGGCTGTTATGTCTGCGCCTCTAAAGTTCTCATGCCCTTTCACTTACAATGTCTGTCATATATCCCTTTTTCTTTTTACTATGAGGCCCCCTGACCTGTCCCTAGTTTCTTCCTTACCCAGAGCAAATAATGTTTCCATTTGTTAATCAGTAGGCACCCTCTAATTTCTCTTCCTTAACATATATTTCATGTAAAAAAATAGCTTTAAGTCTACATTCCTTACCTTAATGAAAATTTCAAAGGGTACACAACTACTCTACATGCTCACTACTTCACACTTGTGGTTGTCTGATGAACTGCATAACACAATATATATATTAATTAAGTAAATAAACAGTGACTTTAAAAAGGATAAATGAAAGATGGATTTCTTTTCTAGGAAATTACAGAGGGGGTTCTAATAAATTAATTCTATTTAAAATAATAATATATTATTTCATGCAGACTGTAACATTGAGAAACAGATGAGATACAGATATGGATACAGATTATAGATAGATACAGAGACAGATATAGATACAGATATAGATTGATACAGATATGGATACAGATATAGCTATGGATATAGATATAGATAGATATGGATACAGATTTAGACATGGATATGGATGTAGATAGATACAGATACAGATATGGATATAGATACAGATATGGATACAGATACGTATTTGGATACAGATATAGATACAGATATGGATGTAGATAGATACAGATACGGATACAGATACAGGCACAGATACAGATTCTCATGAAGTCTGATTTTGACATATGACCATGGGGACTCCAATTTCCTACACAGGAACCTGGTCCAGAGTCATGCTCATTGTGTTACGCCTGTCACTGTTCTTCCCACGTCACCAAAAATGTGATGCCCCTTCCATTCCTTCTAGTTTTACTCTTTAGGTATTAACCAATTTACCAGTTTTAATTCAGTCTATTGATTTCTGTTCTTGGAGATATCAGTGTCTCCTGATTTCCAGATCCAGAGACTCTTCCCAAGCATGCTTAAAAAATATTCAACTTATCATTCTCATATTTTTACTTTCTTTTCCTCCTCTGTGTTTCTCATCCTCCCTTCACTTGCTCTCAGTTTATTTCCACTTTCCCTCATTTCCTGAAAGATCAGTCTATATCTCTATTGGATCGTAAGATACATGGAAAGGTAAAAATCATGTTTCAGTAAATGAAAAGAAATTTAGAATCTGATTTTCAGGGTCTTGTAACATGTCGAAGAAGCTCTAATTTGTCAACTTCTCTATCATTATTTTAATCAATCAAAGATAGAGATATGGGGAGCCAGTAAGTATAGGCTTTCTTACTAGGTACCTGGAGTTCAACAACTGAAAAACATATGAATTACGGTGGCTTGGGGGAGGTTTTGACGTGAGATTAAATTGAAGCTTTCTAGGGGATCCCTGGGTGGCTCAGCAGTTTAGTGTCTGTCTTCGGCTTGGGGCATGGTCCTGGAGTCCCGGGATTGAGTCGCACATCAGGCTTTCCTGCATGGAGCCTGCTTCACCCTCTGCCTGTGTCTCTGCCTCTGTGTGTGTGTGTGTGTGTGTGTGTGTGTGTCATGAATAAATAAATAAAATCGTTAAAAAAAATAAATTGAAGCTTTCTATTACCTCTCAAAGGGTTCTAGACGTTGGAACATGCCTATGTTCTAAACACCCTGCCAGCCAAAAGAGGGATCGCAATCTGGTGCACAAACCTGGCTGCAAACAAAGTAGCATCTTAGAGCAAGACTTTGTGCCTGCTGTTGAAAATAGGGTTCTCAGCTTTGAATCATGTAGGTCATTGGAGATGAGGGAGCCAATGGCCCTTCCAACCTGACCATGAAGCAAGCAGCTCCAGAGAAAGGAACAGAGGTTGACTCAGTGTTGCTTTGGAGGTGGTCATGAATAGGCCAATCCACCTCTTCTGGGTAAATAGGGTGAAAGGTTCTTCTCCAGAATTTCTGCAAAAGTTGAGGTGGTCACAGAATGTTTCTCTTTTATAGGCTGATACTGGAATATGAGAATAGGAAAGACTTCCCCTGGTATAGGGGAAAGCAAGTTCAGCTCTGCATTTTACAATGAGTGGAAAAGGATATTAACTTAACTGGTGATGTAGAAGAAGGTAGAAAAGTGAACTGAAGTTGCAGCCTAGAAAAAGCCAACATTTAAAGGTTGGGATAAGAAAGATATGTTAATAAGGGGTTAGCATATTGACCATATCAAGTTTTATCTTTTCAATTAAACCTTTATTAAAATTAAATATTTAGGTATAAAGAAAGATTGATAATGACAAGAATGGTACTGATAAAAATTACTACTTAAGAAAAGAAATTTCGATCAAACAATGCTTTTTAGAGTGTGTGAAAATATGTTTACCAAGAGAGTCTGGGGTGAGAGCAACTGATCTTGCTAAATGCAGTACATGATGTTATTAAATAAAGCAAACAGGTGTTAAACACACAGTTGTCCTTGCTGCCTCAGGAAATCTCACACCCACTGTTGAAGATGTCAAACTCAATTTTGAGCCTTTAATTCATATTTGCAAAATTATTATTTGGCCTTCTGTGGCCTTCTGTTAGCATTGCTAAGAAAAATAATTACCACATAACTGAATACACACAGAAATATTAATGAATCTTTAAATAATATGCTGGAAAATAATGGGACAAATATTTTATTTTTTTAAAAGGACAATTATGCAGACGAATCAGTCTTTTAATGTGAATGGAATCCCAAGTAATGCTATTACCTTCAAGTATCTTTTGCCAGACAGTTGACACTGTTTCCACATGTAGAACACCTGAGATTCTTAGGTTGCTATATTGTTTTAGGGCATAGTTGTGGCTACTACAATTGAGCCCCCAAATAACAATAGCTTAAACAAACAGTTTATTTCTCTCCCATGAGAATCTGAAGCTCCCATTGGGGCATCCTGACATTGAGAACCAACCCATTTCTATCTAGCTGCTTTGCAATCCTTGGGTAGTGCCCACGTCCTCATGGTCCAGAGTAACTCACAAGCATTCCAGCCAGTGTAGAGGGGGAAAGGTAATAGGAAGCTGTGCACTTCTTTTTCAAAGCATGACTTCATTCTCTCATTTTACGTGACAGAGCTGAATAACATGGACATACCAGACCATGAGGAATTTTGTCAAATGCACTCTTCCCTGGGGAGCCATCAGCGCAACAAAAATTCAGAGGTTTTATTAGTAAGAGAAAGAATCACAGCAAGGATATTAAAGCTACTGGCAATGTCCATATAATTGCTTTAAGAAATTGAGGGATCAGCTGCTCCTGGGGAAGTATCCCTACCACAATTGGCAACCCAGAACCTATAAAAGAAAAAAATAGTTTATGCCTAACTACATAAAATGACAAAATTTTGCATGGCAAATCAATTAGGGAATGATAGATTCTGAGAAAAATCTTTATAATGCAGATGCTACTAAATATGTTTACTATCCAAAAGGTTCATGTGAATTGATAAGGACTTGTACCACAACAGAAAACAAATCCAAATGTTCCCAAAGGTGTGAAAATACGGTCAAACCCACTAGCAAGGAAATGTAAATTAAAGCAATAAGATATAATTTTTCATCCATCACACTAAAAAAAAAAATGTTTGTTTCAACATATATTGCAATACAAATGCAAACAAAGTAACAGTATAGTAACAATATAGTAATACTACATATATAATTATACTTCCATTAAATACATATATTGTACGTACATATATATGACTTTAGGAGGTAAAAATACTTTAAAGATTTCTAATTAATTCATATCTTCCCTTTAATGAAGAGAAGGAGTAAGCATTCACTTCATTGGCTGATGTGCCTTTTTAATAACTGGTCCAGTAAATACTCAAAGAACAGCTACTTGCCATCTATAGTTACCTTTTTTTTTTTTTTTGATGGTGGTGCTGATTAGCCATTTTCCAAACAGATCATTCACTTCAAAATAGAGATGCAAAGAAAGACTACAAAGGCCTGATATACTATTACGACATATATCAAGCACCCCTATTATAGAAGGTTGTCAACATGGCTGAGCCATCAAGGCTACTACTTAGGTTGCTCTATCAGCCAGATTGTTAAGAAGATTGTCCATGAATTTCACTGGGATGTTTTATGATAAAACATCTTTCACTGCTAGGCAAAGTCAATTCCTAGTTCAGCGGGGAAGATTTGTAACAGTTCCGTGTTGGACTCCTTAAAACATTGAGCACATTAGCAGAGAGGAGTGATAACCTTTAAAAGTAAAAGACTTGGATGATCTGACAGCTGGAGCAAGATGCAGAGTGATCAAGATGCCTCCACAGCGAAGTTAAAATTTTTTAATGGAAATTCAGTAATTGATCAAAGAGACACTCAGGCCTCCTGGGTCCAGAGTGAGGCTATTCCAAGTCCTTAAATCTGCCATAAAGCTCTAATGGACACCCAAGAGGACACTTCTAACAATTTATTTTAGTTTAAGTGAATTCCAAGACCTTAAATTACCAAAGAGAACCTAGTCACTTGCTGCATTTGCTTGCATTCTGTTTCTGATTACTTTCTGGATTAAATAGAAATTTCTCATCATTAGTAATTTCATGATAAGCAACAAATGACTAAAACTGTATCATTAAATGACTCCACCTATAGTAAAGTTCATTTTCCGGAAAGATCTGAATTTTATCATCTACACACATTTATAATTCTTGGGTCAAGTTCCTAAAATGCTCTCTCATTTCTTGTTCAAATATCCTTTATATGTGTACAAGTTTCATCTATTTTTTAAAGAAAATGAATTACTTCTAAAACAGTGATACTAACACACAGCATTAACCAACCACAGATGTATGTTAACTTAACCAGCATCGATTAGAATCTGGTGATTATGAGAATCTTTGTGAAATTTCTCAAGCAATAACCAAGCAACTGTGGAAAGAAATAGTTTATTGCCTGGTATAATATAGAGAGTCCTCTTCCAAATAGTCTGTTCAAGAATGAAATGGTTTTGAATCTCATGGTGACCAACATCTGTATTGGAACTGCCATTGGTTTTACTCTGACAGCTAAACAGGAGGGATTATAATTTTGAAAAGATAAAATGGGATTGTAGAGGGCAAATGATAAGGCATTTTAGGTTTAAAAATATACTTATGCTAATACTGACTAACCACCCACCTCAAATTTGCCTTTTTTTGAGTTCTCAACTTATTAAGAATAATTTATTGAATGCCTGCATAAGGTAGATACTTTGATAAATCTTCTTCCCCTCAGAATCCATGAATAAATATAAAAATCTAAAAACCAAAAGTTTCTAACAGAAATGAAGTTTCCTGAAAAGTGTTCCTGACTTCCAAATATGAATGCCCATAAACTTTTTAAAATTCATTTTAATTTAATTATAAATTGTATATAGTAAAATTTACCCATTTTAAATGTTCAGTTTGTCAAATTTAACAATTATAAATCAGTTTTGTAATCACTCCCATAATCAAGATTTACACCAAACAGAAAGTTTCCCCAAACCCACTGGAAATCAATTTTCTCTTCTCACTTCCAGCCCCTGGAAAACACCACTGTGTTTTCTGTCACTAAAATTTTGCCATTTTACAGCTTCATATAAATTAAATAATGGGTTTTATAGTATTTTGTGTCTGTCTGCTTCTTTCACTTAGCATGAAATTGTTTCCTGCTTATCCAATGTGAACCTCTGCCTTTTCGTTGGAGCATTTAAACTATTTACATTTATTGTATCTATATGATATCTAGGTCTTCTCTTTGTTCCATTCATCCCTTGCTATTTTTTCCTCTATCTCTACCTTTTATATGAATTGATTATCTGTGATTTTATTTCTGCTTTAGCTTTATCATCAGTACTTGTTTTATCACTTTATAGTTGGTCTAGGTTTACTGTACACATGTTTAATTTACAAGTCTATATTTAAATAATAGGATATCATTTAATGTATAACACCTTACAATTATATACTTGCATTTCCTCCTTCCCCTTCAAAATGTTATAAAATCTATGTTTTATTCTATTTGTTTTAAACACTTAATCTCTCAAGAGATGAAATAATGAAAAGCAAATAAGGATGGACCCAGAGGGTATTATGCTAAGTGAAATAAGTCAAATTAAGAAAGACAAAAACATTGTTTCACTCACTTGTGGAATAAAAAAAATTCAAAACAAATGAATAAACAAACAAAAGACAGAATCAGAACAAACTGATGGTTGTCGGAGGGGAGGGGAGTAATAGGGATGGGCAAAATGGATAAAGAAGAATGGGAGAGACAGACTTCCAGTCATGGAATGAATAAGTCACAGGAATAAAACACACAGTATAGAGAATATAGTCTGTGATATTGTAATAGCGTGGTGGTATAGTGAAAGGTGGTAGCTACACTTGTGAGCATAGCATGATGTGCAGACATGTTGAATCACTGCGTTGCCCACCTAAAACTAATACAATATGGTGTGTCAACTAAACTCAAATGAAAAAAATAAATAATAAAAAAGAATAAGACCATAATGATTAAAAAGAAAAATATAACAGTATAACAGTGGTGTACTCACTCCACTAAATTGGCTATTATTACTTCATCATATTTTCCCAAAAATATTTTCAATCAAAAATTTGAAATAAAAATCTGCTATATTTAGTAATATATTTACCATTACTATCATTCTTTATTCTCCTTGTAGATCTAAATAACCTAGGGAATCTTAAATATTTCCTTAATAACAGATTTGCTGGTGATGAATTAGCTATTTGTGTTCTGCAATAATTTTTCCCTTTATTTTTAGAATATACATTTTTCTAGGCATAGATTCTGGTTGATAGATTTTTTATGCCCTTAAATAATAATGTCCTTAATAATAATGTCCTAATATTAAATGCTGTTAATATTCCTAGCCTCTATAGTTTCTGATAAGAGATCAGCCATCCTTCTTATCTTTGTTTTTCTTAATATAATATGTCTTATTTCTCTGACAGCTTTTAAGATTTTCTCTTGTCACTGATTTTCAAGAATTTAATGATTATAGACCTTGTTATGATTTCTTTGTGTTTATTTCTGCTTGGTGTTTGTCAAGCTTATCGTTATTACAGATGTCTAAATCTTCATAAAGTTAGAAAACATTCAGTCATTATATTTCAAATATTTTTTACTGACAAACTCTTCTTACTCCTTTTTTTGGGAACTCAAATTACATTTAAGTTTTAGCCATTTGATATTTCCCTAGATTTTTGAGGCTCTATTCTTTTTCTTGCTAGTGTTGTTTCTCTGTTTTTAAATCCTTTTTTTCTTTTTGTGCTTCATTTGAAAAGTTTTGATCTCTGCATTTTTTAGATCCACTAATTTTTTGTTCAGCAATGACTCATCTTCAATCAGTGTATTTTTAATTTCAGATATCATATCATTCATCTTTATGTGTTCCATTTGGATTCTTTGAAAATCTAATCCATTTCTCTTCATTAAATTTATTTTTCTTTATACCTGTGAGTATACTTGTAACATTCATAGTAACTTTAAAAATTTCTTATCTACTAACTCTCAGTTGTTTTGGTATCTGTTTCTTTTTATTCAATTTCCCCTGGCAATTGACTATATATATATATATATATTTTTTTTTTTTTTTGCTTCTTCCATGTCTTTTGATTACACTGTTGATTGCTGAGGGTATTTCTAAAATCATTCTTTTGAAGGATGTTGGATTTTGTTCTGATATTTCATTAGATAACTCTGAATCAGTTTGATCCCTTGAAATGACCTTTTATTAGAGTCCCAGAGAAAACTTTATTAGGGGGCTAATGTAGCTCCACTACTATGGCAAGATGCTTCAGAGTACTCTGCCTAATGTCTTATATATTATGAATAGTTTCCACTTTCTCTGGAAGAAGCACCAGATAATCGCAGGACTGTGTGAGCTGTGGGAGAGTCTTAGGGCTACTTCTCCTTGATGGTTCTTTCCCTAGACTGTAGTTTTCTTCTCATTTATGCACCAATTACATCTCCAACAAAGAGCCAAACCCTTGAAAACTCTGCTCTCTGTCTTCTTAGCACATAAACATCACCAGAGCCTATTTGGTTAGCCCACTCTGCAGCTGTGGTCTCGAAACTGTTTTCAGGTTACAAACTGAGCCAATTATAGGGTATTCTTATCCATTTTCCTTCTCTTAGTTATCACAATTCTGTACTATCCTTTTTGTGATGTGTGAAAACATCATTACTTGTACTTTTTTTTTTTTTTTTTTTAGTTTATATTTACGTATGGTGGAAAGGTAATCCCCCTAGCAGTCATTCCTTCATGAGCAGAAGTGGAAGTATTGGGGCACCTGGGTGGCTCAGTGGTTGAGCATCTGCCTATGGCTCAGGTTTTGATTCTGGGGTCCTGGGATCGAATCCCACATCAGGCACTCTGTAGGGAGCCTGTTCTCCCTCTGCCTATATCTCTGCCTCTCTTTCCGTGTCTCTCATGAATAAATAAATAAAATCTTTAAAAAAATTGAATTCATATTCAGTCACCACACAAAGTCATTACAATATTATTGAGTATATTTAAAAAGAAAGGCACAGAAAACTATAAAAAGCTGAGAAAACTAAAAAACCATATTAAACTTGATGATTTCTAATTCCAGAATTAAGAACAATTTTTATGATTTACTTAGGAATTATATTGTGTTAAGCATAATATAGTTGTTACATCCTTTAGGCACGTTCTAATTTGTATTTTATTAATACATGTAGTACAAAATTTGTTTAATTTTCAAAAAAACAACATTCTAACTTAATTATAACATACAATTTAACAGATGAGAAGATAGTGAAATTAAGTGACTTAACCTACTTTACATAACTAATAAATGGTAAAGTACAGTCAAGAAATTGCATCCCTCTGAGTTCATAGCTTATATTTTTTAATCTATATTAGTTGATTTTTTTCAATTCAGATAGTTTACATAATGTGCCCATAGTCATATATCTGGTATTTGGCATAGTGAGAATTTGAAACTTTGCCTACTTGGTTACAAACTTGTTGCTAGTACCATTAAATTATACTAACATCTGATCAACTACAAAGACAGCTGATCATCTGCAGTAGAAAACAATGAAACTATGTACTATAGTTCTAGATACATTCCTAATATAGCCTCAAAAGAAGTATTTCAATATTTTTTTTTAATTTTAAGTCAGCTTAAAAGCAATTATAATTCTGATTTTACCTTTAAATATCCATGTATTCATCATTGTATTGGGAAGTCCTGATACTGCAATAAGACAAGAAAAGGAAGTAAGGGTGTGATGCCTAATTTCATGTTAACTCATCTGACCCATGGAGGGTCCAGATACTTAATCAAACATTATTTTACTTATTTCTGTTTGTGTTTTGATAGACTAATTTAAACAGATTACCCTCTATGATGTGAGGGGGCTTCATCCAAATAGTTGAAGATATGAATGGAATAAAGTATGAACTGAAACATCTGTTCTTCTGGGGTCTTGATCCTGCCATATTTCAAGTGGGAACTATGTTTTCTGGCTCTTTTGATTCTCAAGCCTTCAGATTCAAATCAGAACTAGACCATTGGTTCCAGCTTGCCTATTCACTCTGTAGATCTTAGGACTTGCCAACCTCCTCCCTCTCTCTGTCTCTGTCTCTCTTTTTTTCTCTCTCTCTTAAGACTATTAAGCTACCTCAAGAAGCATAGTACTGGTGATAAAAGAGAAATATAGATCAATGAAACAGAATAGAGAGCCCAGAAATAGACTCACACTTATATAGTTAACTGATATTGACCAAGATGCAAAGGCAATTTAATTGAGAAAGGATGATCTTTTCAACAAATTGTGCTGGAACTATTCATAGGCAAAAAGAAGAGAGAAGAAGAGGAGGAAGAGTAAGGAGAAAAGCGAAACTAGACAGAGCATTTACATAAAAATTAATTCAAAATGGAATATAGATCTGAATGTAGGACATGAAACTAAAACATTTCTAAAAAATGCATGTGAAAAGTCTATATGACCTTGATATTGGTCATTAAAACATGAAAAATCTTAGAAATGGTCTCAGTCAAAAGGGCTGTAAGGAGCCATGACTATTATAAGTAATGTGGTATCGTAGATGGAATCCTAGAACAGAAAAACACATTAGATAAAAATTGAGGACACTTTAATAAACTGGATTCTAATTAAAAACAATATATTAGTAATAATCCCTTAGCTATGATGAATGTACAGTGATAATGTAAGTTGTTGACAAAGGAAACTGGAAGTCAAGTATAGAAGAACTCTCTATATTTTTGCAATTTTTCTGTAAATCTAAAACTAATCTAAAATTAAAAGTTTCTTTTAAAAGTAATCAAAATATAACCTTAAAATAAGTGATTACACCTATTTAACTAGATATTGAAATAGTACTAAGAATATCTGTGCCCTTGTAAGGAAGAGAAAGCCCTGAGGAGCTGCTGCTTAAGTAGACAAATCAAATTTGTTTTGTGTTCAAGCTGATGTTGATGAATTTTTATGCTTTCATATATGAATCCTTTAGAAGAAGGACATAATTGCATGTTATTTTGACTTTAACTGGATGTTTGAATGTCTACTAGCCTCTATTTAAGGAAAGGTGTAAGTTCAAAGACTAAGGGGAAAAATGGAGTGGTTTTAGAAGTACTCTGATGAAGAAAGGGACAAACTCTTAATAAGCTGCCTGAATAAAAAATTCAATATTTAAACCACAAAATTATATGTTTATAAACCCATGGGATGTCTGTAACCCATATAAAGCCTGTGTCTGTTTTATTTAGAATTTCACTTATTTAAAGCTTAGAGATTTTAAGGGAAAAATTATAAATTGATTCTTAAAGCAACAAATTTCTTTTTTTGTTAAGTTGTATTTCTTTATGGATGAATAAGTCACGGGAATAAAAGCTACAGCATAGGCAACATAGTAAATGATATTATAATAGTGTTCTATGGTGACAGATGGTAGCTATACTTGGGGTGAGCACAGTATTAACTATAGAGGTGTTGAATCACTATGTTGTACATCTGAAATTAAGATAACATTGTGTGTCAACTATACTCAAGTAAAAATAACTGATTAATGAAAGAAAAAAGAAGAATCAAAGAAAGAAAGAGTGAGCAAGAGTGTTCTTTTTAAAAATGGACCTTAGATATACATCTGAAAAGAATTTATATCTTAAAAATGTATTCATATTTTTTGAAATACAATTGCTAAAACAGACCCACATCTATAACTACTAACATGATAGATTTTACTATTAGACTCTTTCACCTATAAAGAGAATTTATTTCTACTAAACTTTCATAAGTTATCTTATTATGGGCCATAGAGATTTATGGCCAAGCCCAAAGTTTCAGACCATACATATGTGCATCTGTCTAGTTTGGCTTCATCCATTCCTTTTTAAACAGAAAGAAAAAGATAAAGAAATCATACACAAAGCTGAATATTTGCATATTGTAGAATATATGTAGTGTCTTTTGTCTCAAAGTGCTAGCCTGTATTATGCTAATAAGAAAGTATGTGCCTCAGAATAGCTACTTAAAATGAATCATTGTAAACTGTTCACATTGGGGGCATTTAAAATACTTTTTTTCAACTGCCAGTAAAAACAAAAAAAAAATCATTTTATGTTTTTTGGCAAACAGATAAGGAGGTTCTAAAATAGCTCCAGGAGCTAAAAAAATATATTGTGAAAGATTCAAATAACACCTTCTTTACCATTTTTTTTTGTTGTTTTTTGTGAAAATAATTTTTTTTCTGGGAATCATTAACAGTGGAAATTCAGCTCAATTCTAAGGAAATTTAGTTTCTATTGTAAGAAGAGTTGAGTAAAATAAACACGAGAAATTAGAAATAGCAGAAAGTGCTCTTTTTAGATCATAATGGATGAATTATAAACATTAATTTGAAAAATCAAACTGGATCCTCCACTGCTTTTTTTTCCCAGCAGACTTCCCTTTCTTTGTTAACTGACATCTTTTTCCTTTTTGAACCCAAAAAATTCCCAGTAGTTTCCCTGCTTTTATATTAAGAGTACCACCTTGTTCATTTTCTCCACACCTTCATGTTCCACCTAAGTAGAGTACTCGTAGTTCTTTGTGTTTTTGATGATACAATGTGTCTGTGGTAAAAGAGTTAGGAAGGTAAGATTTGACAGACACATGAATTTCCTGGTCAAACTTAGTAGATTACCTACATTTCATAATCAATATAAATATACCTTTTAAATGCTGCTCTAGGCAATATTGTTTTGTAATGTCTTTGAAAGCTTTTTCTTAAAAATGTTTCTATTCCATCTTACTGTATTTTAATACATACATGCATATGTGCATATGGGTTTGTTTGTGTCTGTCTTTATGTATGAATATATGAGTATATATATATATATATGTGAATGTGTGTGTGCTATTTTAAGCTTTCAGCCATTTAAAGCTCTCAGGGCCATGCATACTATATATTCTTATGTACCTTCTTGTATTTTATTTATTTTATTATTTTTTAAAGATTTTATTTATTTATTTATTCATGAGACACACACACACACACACAGAGAGAGAGAGAGAGGCAGAGACACAGGCAGAGGGAGAAGCAGGCTCTATGCAGGGAGCCCAACGTGGGACTCGATCCCAGGTCTCCAGGATCATCAGGCCCTGGGCTGAAGGCGGCGCTAAACTGCTGAGCCACCGGGGCTGCCCCTTATATTTTAATATAACATTTTAATATCTGTATTATACTTTTTTGGCCCATGGATATTAGAATACCGTACATGCTCTCAGCTGATGAGTCCTCTGCTACTGTCTCATCCAAATTATAGTGATTATTTATTTATTTTAGCACATGTTAAAACTTAACAAATTACACATTTTAAGTATATGTAGTTTAATGTATGTCGACTAAACCTTGATGAGTTTAAACACAAGTGACTGTGGATGGATTTAAGTAGGTAGGTAGCAGGAAAATTAAAAACAGCATGCCATATTGCTTTAAGTGATAATTATAAACCTCACTCCATAATATATTTAAGATCTGAGTATAAAATAAATGACAACCAAAAACAACAGAATGTAGAGATCATTAGGAAATTCAAGATCGATGGAATTGGGCATTACTAAAGGTTCCATAAGTATCATGATTGCCTGGGATTATTAAGGAAAAATTGTAGGGAAATTCATTGGAAGAAACTCTAGACGAGGTATGTTAGGACCACTGAGGATCTAAAGAGAACAAAAAATAATAATAATGACTGATGTAAAGTGGCTGGGAATGCACTTATGTAAAGAATATTTAATAAGTCCTATGTGACCAGAAGCCTACCCATCTAATCATCTAAAAACATTATGGCTTCCTGGTGTTTGATTTGGCAGCCAGTGTATATAACCTAGTAATAAAGTACTTGGTGATGTCAGGTTAGGGCTCTAGATACTCTCTGAGGTTTCACAATGAACATTCACTAATGTTAAAGCCAGTGAGTTTACAAAGGAACACTTCCCCTGGATGGAAGGGATAAACCACCAGAAAATGAACACCACAGTTTCAGTTATAAATTATGCTTTAAGCACTACCAAAGAAAACCAAAGAAGACCACTGATTATGAGATAAGTTTTGGTTTTCAACAATCCAACAACCCTGCTCAGTTAATGATGATGGTAAGCTGGTCAATTGTACCAAGTACTGAGAAAGGAATTTCTGCCTTATGATTTCTTATAGCTAAATACAAAAGACTCATTTATAATGGGAACAGAGCTTCCCTTCTGTAGACATTATGTTACCAATGATCACATGTTATGAGTTCCTTAGAAAAAAATACCAACAATGAAAACCTACATCATTGCATATATCATTGATAAACAAAGTGATACATCATTGATAAGCAAAGTGACCATGACTAAGATCTTATGCCTATGTGGCATGAGTGTCACAGACTAGTCAAATTTGGAAAGGAGAGAGAATTTTAGCCATGCGAGGATATAGGCTGAGTATGAATGTAGACTGAGTACTACCTGCTCTAATATATTCATATGAAGCTGAAATATTTGATATGAACATCTAATCTCTAAATTTCAAAGTTCTAGTTCAAATTTATAAAATCCCATAAAGCTCAAATAAAATATGTTTTCAGCTCAAATTTGCTCCTGAATCTGTCATTTTTCAAAGTCCACTATAATATTGGCCTTGACTGAGTTCACTTAAGTGTCTACTGTGTTGTTGCTTATAGTGCACTATCCAACACCCCTCCCCCAGAAAAATTCTTCTGCTGTCATATAAGTGAAAGTGCTTCCTTGAATACAAATTTATTTCTGTCATTTGAGAAAATTTGGAACATAAGGCCTAGTTATCTAAACAGAGTAGAAATACTAGATAATGAGCAAAGTGTGTGTCACTTACTCTTCTGGAAAAGAGGAAGGAAGGAAGGAAGGAAGGAAGGAAGGAAGGAAGGAAGGAAGGAAGGAAGGAATGATAGAAGGGAAAGAAAGAAGGAAGGAGGAGAGAAGGAGGGAAGGAAGAAGAGTCACTATACTCAAAACAAGAGGGCCTTTAATGTGATTGTATATAATAAATTTCTTTGAAAGAATGAGCAGTGGGATGGTCCCGGAACTGCAGTTTAGCCCTAGGACACAGGCTGGCTGTATTCAAGCCAGGAGCCACCTTTCCCAGTAAGGGTGACCTCTGAGATGGTTAACTTCCACCACCCATGGGCAGGTAATCACATTCACAAGATTACTTTTCTTTCTTTTTATTTTTTTAATATGGCCTTAAATTTAAAAGGCCTCAGGGTACAAAACACAATAAAGTCATTCATTAAAATATTTAGTCAAACCGATGGCAACATAATACAGTATATTTCATACTGCCTCTTCATCTTGGCAGGGCAATTAATAAGGCAGGTTTTGTTTTATGTCCCGAAGATTAATAAGCCAGGGCTATAATAGCATCATACTCAGACGTGGCTTGCATTAGAAATTATTTTGCTTCTGTTTCCCCCAAAATATATATAGGTTGCCTCAAAATCTATTTCACAAAAAAAGTAGGTACAGTAGGTGTGAACCAATATACAAAATAAACAGTGTAAATTTATAAACAACATAAACTAGGGGATGATTATTAGGACGCAAGTCAGTCAACTGTCTTGAAAAAGCAAAGTGAGATTTCACTCGTATGTAGAATTTGAGAAACAAAGCTGATGAACATGGGGGAGGGAAGGAAAAAATAAAATAAGATAAAAACAGAGAAGGAAGCAAATCATACAAGACTTAATTATAGGGAACAAACTGAGGGTTGCTGGAGGCGAGGTGGGTGGGGGGAGGGGGCAATTGGGTGACAGGCATTAAGGAGGGCACTGGGTGTTATGTGCAACTGATGAATCACTTAATTCTACACCGAAACAGTAATAAACTGCATGTTAGCTAACTTGAATTTGAGTAAAACCAATAAAAAAAGAAAAAGCAAAGGGAATGGATGCCTCTTCTGGAAGCCAAGAAGTAAACCACATTGGAGCCTTAGTGACATCTTCTCTTCAAAAGCAACTGTGGCCATGCAGGAACCAAGCAATTAAAAGTGGAAGGAACAGGCGTAGAATGATATAGAGGCTAGTACCACCGTCTGGTAGGTTAATCTGATTCAGACTCTTGTACCATGACTGATGGAAATCTGCATTACCTGGAGATATACAGGACATCAGCATGTACAGATGGCTGGTCAGTCCGTCCAAGCAAACTATGCTACAAAAAATATGATCAGAGACAGGATTTATGAGCCCAAAGTGGTGCTTGGAATATATAAAGAAATGGCTGACATTCCTTTGCAATATTACAATACTTTGATATTTTTCACTTACCCCATCTCAAAAGTTGCGTGTGTTTATAGTATTAACATTCTACAAATGACAGTTCAAGGCTCTGAGAGTCAAAGGGGCTTGTCCACAAAAACAGAGAGAATAAGAGCTGGAATTTGAGCTTTCTGACTTTAAATTCTGCATGTTTACAGCTCCCCAAAGATGTCTGTCCCCAAACTGAGATAACACTGTTTCTGGAACAATGGTTCTTCAACTCTTCAGAGACTCCAATGCCCTGTCTTTGCTCTATCACCTCAATGATAGAATATACATAGGGGAGCATGTTGCTGCATCAACATACAAGCTGCCTTAATCAGAAAGCAAGGATTACGTTCCTGAGAAGAGGGAATACTAATTGTCCAAAGTAAAAAGAAATGAAAGAGTGGTGCAAGAGGGGAACATGGAAATGGATGGGACAATAGATGACCAGAGAATGAAACTGTGTTTGGGGTTCAGATTGGGGACCAAGCACATCTCAATGTCTACAATGATGGAGGAAGGAGGATGCAAGGGTACATATCAGAGATGATGTGGAGGATGGAAACACAGTGGGTATATTATATAGGGTGAGTACCAGAATGGTGGGTCTTGCATCACACCCCGAGTTAGAATCCATCTCAGTCATCCCCCCACTGCGTGACTCAGTCAAATCACTTACCTTCCCTGACCCTCAGCTTCCTCACCTGTATAATGAAGGTAACCACATCTGATTCACTTAAGGCATGACTCCTGGGAAGATCAAATATCAAGTGATTTCATAAAGCACAGTGTGTTTGAGAAATGTGAGCTGCCATTACTGATGGATATGTATGACATTAGTCACCTCACATTATTTCAGATGAAAAACAACACATTTGTGTTACCAATGCTCAGCCAGAATGAACTTTTCAGAGTCAATCTGCCAAGCTTTAGTAGGAATTTATTAAGTCAAAAGATGCACAGATAAGTAAATAAAACATATTATACAAATGTGGCACCCGTGAAGCAACCAAATCCTTAGTGAACATTATAGAGTATAAATCCTCATTCTAATCATTTTCTGTAAAGCTTTCATCTGTTATTTTGTATTACTCTCCATGTGTCCATTTCTAATTTTCTTTCTTAAATCAGAATTGTTAGAATTCCATGCAAACGTAAGATAACTCGAATACTACTATTCTAGAACACTACTAGAGTAACTGGAAGACAGACAAATAGCTATTAAGTACATGAAAAAAAAAGTTCAAATCCCTAATCATCAGGATAATGTGAATCAAAACCACAATAAGATATAATCAGATCTCCTAGAACGGCTGTTAGCAAAAAGACAACAAACAAGTGGTAGTGAGGATGTGGAGAAAAGGGAACCTTTGTGCACTGTTGGCAGACATGTAAATTGGTGCAGCCATTATGGAAAATAGTGTGGTGGTTCCTCAAAAAAATTGAAGATAAAATTACCATAGCTATTACCAGCAATATCACTGCTGGGCACACATCCAAAGGAAATGAAAACAGGATATCAAAGGCATATCTGTAGTCTTATGTTCATTGCAGCATTATTTACAAAAACCAAGATGTGAAAGCAACTTAAATTTCCATCAACAAATTAATAGGTAAAGAAGATGTGATAGATGATATATTATATATATATGATGAATGTAATATATGTGAGATATATATGAAATGTGGAATAAATGGGATATGATTCAGCCTTGAGAAAGAAGGGAATTCTGCTGTTTGTGACAACATGGATGGACCCAAAGGCATCACGCTAAGTAAAATAAGTTAGGAAAAGACAAATACTGTCTGTATGGTATCACTTACATGTAAAGTCTGGAAGAAAAGAAAGAAGAAGAAAAAGAAAGAAAGAAAAAAGAAAGAAAGAAAGAAAGAAAGAAAGAAAGAAGAAAGAAAGAAAGAAAGAAAGAAAGAAAGAAAGAAAAGAAAGAAAGAAAGAAAGAAAGAAAAAGAGAAAGAAAGAAAGAAAGAAGAAAGAAAGAAAGAAAGAAAGAAAGAAAGAAAGAAAGAAAGAAAGAAAAAGGCAAACTCATAAAACAGTAAAAAAGTGGTTACGGGGGGGTTGGGGGAGCTAGAGGTTGGTAAAAGGATACGAACTTCTAGCTATAGGATAAATAAAGTCTGAAGCTCTAATGTATAATATGGTGACTATAGTTGATGCTACTGTATTATATAATTGATATTTGCCAAAAGAGTAGGACTTAAATATCAATCTCCCCCTCTGTGTCTCTGTCTGTGTCTCTGTCTCTGTCTCTCTGTCTCTCTGTCTCTCTCTCTCTCTATATATGTGTGTGTGTGTGTGTGTGTGTGTGTGTGTGTGGTGTGTGTTTCATTCACACAACAAATTTGCTTTTCAATGCACAATGCTGAATACTTCCAGGTCTGTGATAGACACGGACAATACAGAACTAAACAAAGATGAGGAACTCACAAGCTGAAGGACAAGAAATACTTTAACAGACAGAAAGTATCAAATATAGAATGTCAACCCCTCAGTGAGTTCATCCTGAATTAATATATATATGTACGTATATATGTATACATATATATACTATTGTGACGGATTTGTTAATAACTTGATAAGGGAAAGCCTTTCACTATATATACTTACGTCAAATCATCCCAATACACTTTAAATATCTTAAAACTTTATTTGTCAATTATACCTCAATAAAGTTGAAAAAATAATTCCCTATTTAACCTGAAAATTAAAAAAAAAAACAACTAAGAATTAATAGGTGTTGGGGAGCTTACCTAGTCATGGGCAATTAGGCAAATAAGAACACTCAAGGGCAGCCCGGTGGCTCAGCGGTTTAGCGCCGCCTTCAGCACAGGGCCTGATCCTGGAGACCCAGGATCAAGTCCCACATCGGGCTCCCTGCATGGAGCCTGCTTCTCCCTCTGCCTGTGTCTCTTCCTCTCTCTCTCTTTGTATCTCTCATTAATAAATAAATAAAATCTTTAAAAAAAAAGAACACTCAAATATAGTAGCATCTAACTTAGATGTTGGGAGACTGTTTTTAAAATGAAATATTCTGAGGTGTTTAGAATTCTTTTTTTAAAGATTTTTATTTATTTCTTTGAGAGAGACAAAGAGATGGGCGGGGGCCAAGGAGCAGAGGGAGAGGGAGAAGTAGACTCCCCTCCGAGCACAGAGTCTGATGTGGGGCTCAATCCCAGGACCCTGAGATCATGACCTGAGCTGAAATCAAGAGTAAGATACTCAATGACTGAGCCACCCAGGTGCCTCTCTGAGCTGTGTTCTGAGTTCACGAATTAGCCATTACTGATCCCAGGTAGGACACCGCGTTGGTAAACATTCTTTCATTCACACAACAAATTTGCTTTTCGATGCACAACACGGAATACTTCCAGGTCTGTGATAGACACGGACAATACAGAACTAAACAAAGACAAGGAACTCACAAGCTGAAGGACAAGAAATACTTTAACAGACAGAAATATCAAATATAGAATGTCAACCCTTCAGTACATTCATCCTGAGGTGATCTAATACCACATTCCCATTTAACACATTAATCAATTCAGGGGCAGCAACCATATTTAACTTATTTTCATTCACAAACACCTAGCATGTGTTTACTATAAGATTAAACAGGAACAGTTGGTCTAACTGTAATTCACATAATGGTGCAATTTAAGGACTTCTTGGTTCCAGCAAACCAGGTAGATTCACTTCAATGCCATGTGTGTGCATTCAGAATCTAACAAACGCTCCTTCACAGTTAACACTTTTCCTGGATTTGTGGTTAAGGTGAAGGAGAGGTTTGTAACACTAGCAACTTCACCAGAAGAACATCCCCCAGAGACCATCCTCTTTGGCTGATCTTGTTTTCACTTGGTGTAATGGGTTGAATGGTGCCCGCCCCCCCAAAAGAGATACCCACATCCTAATCTGAGGAACATTCTGTGAATGTGACTTTATTTGGAAAAAAAAAAAGGTTTTTGCAGGTGTAATCTAGTTAAGGATCTTAAGAGGAGATCATTCTGGATTACCTGAGTAGTCTTTTTTTTTTTTTTTTTTAATTTTATTTATGATAGTCATACAGAGAGAAAGAGAGAGAGGCAGAGACACAGGCAGAGGGAGAAGCAGGCTCCATGCACCGGGAGCCTGATGTGGGACTCGATCCCAGGTCTCCAGGATCGCGCCCTGGGCCAAAGGCAGGCGCCAAACCGCTGCGCCACCCAGGGATCCCGCGCCACCTAGGGATCCCTTACCTGAGTAGTCTTAAAACAAATTACCAGTGCCCTTAAAAGAGAAAGGCAGAGGGCGTTTTGAGTCAGACACAAAGGAGAAGACATAGACAGAGGGAAGGAGGCAATGTGACCACAGACAGAGATCAGAGTGATTCAGCTGCAAGTCAAGGAGTGCCAACAACCACCAAAAACTGGAAGAGGCAAAGGATGGATTCCCCCTAGAGACTCCAGAGAGTGCAGCCCTGCCAACACTGTGAATGTGGACTTCTGGCCTCCAGAACTGTGAGAACAAATTTCTCTTGTTCTCAGCCACCCAGTTTGTGGTCATTTGTTAGAGCAGCCACAAGAAACTAATATACTTGATTTTGTTCTCTGGTTTCACCTCGTGATGATGCCAATGCATGTCTGTCCTTACAGAGCAATGACTCTCTAGAGTCCTTGAGTTCCGTTTTTGTCTGCTTGGGCTGCCATAACAGAACACTATAGACTGGGTGACTTAAACAATAGACCTTTGTTTTTTACAGTTTGGGAATCTGGGAAGTCTAAGATCCAAGTGATCATCAATTAGGTTCCCAGTGAGGATCGTCTTCCAGGCTTGGGGACAACCACCTTGGCAGTATCCTCACACAGCAGGGAGTGGAAGCTCTGATGTCTCTTTCTTTTTTTATAAAGGCACTAATATCATGAAGCCCACTCTCCTGACCTCATCAAAGTCTAATTACTTTTCAATGGCCACATCCTACTACCTTCACTTTGGGGCTTAGGGCTTCAATATATGCAACCGGGGCAAGGGGGTGGGAGTGCACAAACATCCTGTCTATAACAGGTCCTCTATTTCAGCTCAACATACATGGGAACTACATCCACCAAAGCCTTTCATTCTTGGAGCATTCCAAATGGAATTGTTTCTTTCTTTAGGAAATGAGTGTTTACCTTACAAGAACCTTGCAAAATGCTTAGGAGATAGCCATGATGGGGAAAGCAGCCCTTGCTTTTTGCTGATTTGGAGGCCACTCTAGGAATTCCTATTGGACACCCTCATCCATGTAGACAATTGTAAGAAATCGCTGTTCATTTTCACTGGAATGGATCTTTGCCATAGTTTTTGTTTATTTCTTTTAATCAAGGGGCACATATTGGAGAACCCTCCATAGAAATATTGGGTATTCAGTTCATTATGGATGGAATGAGTAGCATGGTATAATAAATGGATGAATATTTATAGAAGTAGTGCCTAGGCCGTGGAGAGCATGCTTTTGCAAAATGTCCCTGTGAAAGGCAACTTTGCTGAGATGCTAAAAGGATGGTCTTCAGAGCCCAAGTAAACAGGATTGAAGTCCTGGTCTACCACCCACCCAATGTATTATCATGCATGAATTACTTAAATTCTTTTTGCCACAGTTTCCCTTTCAAGAAAAGGGGGATCATAATAAGAGTCTCTATAATAAGAGTAGCTGCACTGAGAGGACTGAATGTGTTACTATACCTGAAGATCTTTGAAAAGTATCTGGCACAAAAAAAAAAAAAAACACGAAAAAACAAAACAAAACAAAACAAAAAAATCCTATATATCAGAATTTGTTGCTACTCTCATTATGGGCATTTTATTTAACGCAATCTGTGATTTTAGAAGACCACCTCTATGGGCTCAGTATAGTAGATGTGGAATCATATGGCGTTGTACCCCCCAAGAATAGAGACAGCTTCATTTTGCCATCAGTAAGTCCTAAGACTTCTCATTCTTAGCATCTGTTCTCTTCGGCTCTCACACTACCTTGAGAAGTTAAAGATTCTTTGAGGAGAAAGATCACCTCTTCTTCATTTGCATCTCTCTTTCAAGTATGGGACCCTGTACCCAACTGCTTTTTAAAGATCGATATCAAAATAAATGGATTGAATAGATTTATTCTTCTTAGAAGATGTTTTTAGTCATTGTTCAGAGAACTTACTGGAGTGTTCTGGGCTTTTTAAAAAGAGTAACCAGGGTGGTGAGTGGTAATGATGGCTGCTTTTGACAGGCACATTCCTTGTCTGTGCACCAAAAATGTGACTTGGGGCTAGCGTAGAAGTACTTTGAAGTGAGACAGAATAGCTTGGAAGCTATGATTAAAGAGGACTTGTTTACAAAATAAACTTCAAGATTATAGGAAAACTTCCTCAGTGACTTTTTTAGGTCTTTGATTCAATGAACCAGATCCTGCTTTTCTCCCATGGGGTGAAGCTGACCTAAACCACAATAGAGAAAGTCTCGCAGATAATCTTGCCAACTCCATGCCAGGGACAATTAGTGGGAAACAAACTGTAGCCTTTAAAGAGCAGGTGGAGGAATGATAAACTAAAACAACATCAGTCTCTGGCCCTATCTCCTTTCTCACTGACCATTCACAATTTTTGCAAACATCTAATTAAAGAGAAGACTTTTTGTTTTTCATCCTGAAGCTATAAATATGACACTATCAATCATAGAGATTGTTGGGGCAGGTGATGAAACAGAAATTTCTAACCAAAGGGGAAGACCTTTGAGTGTCATATAATTTTAAGACTTTTCCTCTCTCACTTCTGTTATTTTTGTGTTTGTTTTTAACATCTAACTGTTTTTTTTCCTTCAAAATGGTACTCATCACTGACCTGTGCTCTCCATTCTGGAGAATCAGTAATCCCCAAAGACTGATCTGAGGTAACATTGAAGGACGTTTTGCTTAGAATTGTGTTACCAGCCACTAGCCCACAGCAGGAGACATTATAAGCATTTGACAAATAGTCATTGAATACATGAAATAAAAGCCATTAGGATTTTGTCCTCAATTGTGACCTATTTTTTTAAATTGTTTCCTTTTCATCTGCCAGATATAAAGACATTTGGATAAAGCTGTGAATAGACATACTTTAAAATTAGCACATGTAAAATTCTTTCTGAAACTGTCTTACACCAGCTTCCTCCATCTGAAATCTTGTCAATCAACAGAAAGATTTCTCTGATTACTCTGTGTACTGCTGTCTCTATCTACTCCACATATTTTCTATTGTACTATTTTCTTGTCTTTATCTGACTTGTTACTATTGAATTTACATGATTATTGCCTGTTTTCATCTCTAGAGCACGAGTCACAGGTCTGGATGGGTAGGGACCTGGTGTCCCTCATTCACAGATTTACCCCTGATACCTAGCGTAAGGCCAACCTAGACCATAGCTTAATATTTGTTTAAAATGAATTACTAAAAAAAAAAAAAAATCAAAAAATAAAAATAAGTAAAATGAATTACTAAATGAAAAAACGTTTTTACATTTAATAGAATTCAGAATTAACTTTAAAAAAATTTTTGGACAAGTTTTTGAAAAGAGACTTTAGTCATCTTTTATCCACGTGGTATCAATCATGATATTTAAGGTATAGGGTCTGGGTGGCTCAGTTAGCTAAGTATCTGACTCTTGATCGGCTCAGGTCATGCATGATCTCTGGGTCATGACACTAAGCCCTATGTTGCGGCTCTGTGCTGGCGGTGGAGCCTCCTTAATATTCTCTCTCTCCCACTCTCTCACCTGCTCACATTGTCTCTGTCACTCTAAATCAATCAATCAATCAATAAAAAGTTACAGGGTTATTACAGAACGTGAGATATTGTGATTTCATCCCAACTGACCTATTCAATTTTGAATTTTGCTTCAATTAATAAAACTTTGCTCTGTTACATGCATATTGTTACCTAAACTAGTACTATGTGAATTTACATTTATATTAGTTCCACATGAATATAAATATTTGAGATAAACTGCCAGTTACATTTGCCTTAATATTTATTTGCACAAAATTCCTCTATTAGGTGTTATTAGAAGTCCTGGTGTGGTGAAACTGAACTGCTAGAAGTTACACATAAAATCAGGAAGGGAGATAGGAATCACACCAATGTCCTTTTGACTTTTTGGAAGCTTTGAGCATTTTGGCGTGTTTAGACACTGTTGTCCTAAACTATTATTTGTTATTTAAATGTAATAATGCTTATATAAATGAAAGGTTTCCTGAGTCATGCAGATTTAGTTTTTGTAATTTAAAATTTTTCTGGTAGTGAATTGAAAATTTATGATTTTTCATTAATCTTGGGACAAGATGTTTGTAAAATTCACAGCAGGGCACAAGTTAAAGTCTTCTTAGTATAAACTAAGGTGGCAGTGGTAACAAGTTTCTCTTCTTCCCATATAGTTCCACTCTTCTTTTTCCTGCCAAAAAGTTTCCTTTCCCAAATTATCACCCCATTAGCCACACCCCTTCATGGTATCCTCTTTGCTAAGTAAACATGTTATAGTCACACTGAATATAATGTACAATTTATTACACATTTTAATTGGAGATCATAAAGGTCAATGTTATCCAAAGAACTCTCTGTAGTAATAAAAATGTTTTGGTTCGAATTCTTTTTTGCCCAGTGTGGTAGCCAGTACCCATATGTGGCTATTGAGCACTTGAAATGTGGCTGGTTTTATTTAATTTTATTGGTTTATATTTAAATAGACACATGTGGGTAGTGGTGGCCATATTGCACGGCATAGTTATAGATTATGCATTTGAAATACTCTTCCTGGTTTCCTTTCTCAAACACACAGACGGTAAGTTTCAGAAGGGCCAAATACAGTGGCAGTTCTCAGTATTTCTGCAGTTTGTCTGGCTTAGGGAATGAATGATCTACCACCAAGTTACAATCCAAACAATATTTCCCACCTAAGGTTATCCAAGCTCTTCTCTTTATTTTTCACTCTACAGTTCTGGCTGAGCTTAGAACCCAGAGGGTCAAAGGAAAGCTGGTTTCTCAGGATTCCCAGCTGGGAGTGGAAATGATGATTTGAGTGCCAGATAGCTCTTGAAGTAGCCAGGGCTCGTGAGATCCACCGCCAAGTTTACCAGATGAGAAAGGAGAGAGAAGGACAAAAAGAATCAGCGAGAGTAATACTAATAAATGTTTTGTTTAGCTCCCAAACAATTTTTTTCTATATTGATCTGAGGTTCACACTGGGTAGTAATCTCATTGTATAGCAAATAGATCATTTTGGAGTTTGGGAGTGGGGAATATACATGCATAAAAAATATGATGGGAAATTCAAAGATTTTCAAAGATCTGGGAAAAAAAATTTTTTTTTGCTTCCAGAAGACATAACTGTTATTTTAGTTTCCTGTAAGTCATAGGCTTGGAAGATAACACATTATATCCCACATAATTTTTAAATTGCCTATTTTCTTAAGTATCATTACCTACTTATTGTGCCCCTGAAACCAAAACAGAGATTAAAGTTGTGGATTTCCCATAACTGTAAAAACCATATATATCTAAAAAGATTTAACTCCCCAACGGGGTATGAAATACCTACTCTTTGGACCATTAGAATTTATTAATCTCTATCATGTTTTAGCAGATATACGGATACACAGCTGTGAGATATGCTTAACAGGTTTCTTGTGCAACAAAGAAACATAGTTGTGAGGGTTGCTGGAGAGGAGGTGGGTGAGAGGAAGGGATAATTGAGCATTAAGGAAGGCACTTGATGTAATGAGCACCGGGTGTTACGTGCAACCGATGAATCACTAAATTCTGCCTTGGAAATTAATAATAAAAAAGAAACATATTTTGTAAGCAAGAAACATCTTCTGAAGCCATTTTCACTTTTTTTCTAATGAACACCTTTTTTTTTTCAAGCATATTTTTGGAGTTTGGAACTCCAGGTAATGGAAAAGGAGCTTTCTGCTATCATGTAATATAACGAATCCGTAGGGGGAAATAGAGTGAAATCAGAACCACAGAAACCAGCTTCCTCTGCTCTATCACCCTCCAAAGGAAACAGGTTATATATAATGCATGTGATGGAGTCTTGTGGACCAGAAACAAATAGCACGTGCTATTCAATTTTCACTCAAAAAGTTATATTAGAAATGCCACAAAATGAGCAAAGTTTTAACATGCCTAAAACAGAAAGCAAGGAAAGATAAGCGTCTTCAAATAGATATGTATTAATAGAGCTCTCTAGTAGATGTATTAATGAAATGTTCATTGAGAGGAGTTATAAAGGAGCCCCTCAAAGGTCAGTGACCACTTAATTTATCATCCAAATGGAGACACATTGGAGAGCCAAAGTTGGTGCTCTTAATAATGAAGTTACAACTTACAGACCAACCAAGACACATGGCTGTCCTGGTGTGAGTCTTTGTCTCTTAATCCATTATTCACCCCTCCAGATACCCCTTTGCTACTCAAATGCCACCGATACTTTAAGACATCGCTTCATTGGCACTGTCTCAACAATACTTTCATGACCTCTCCAGCCCCCTTCTCTTCACCTATCCCTCCCTATACTTCAGCAGCATTTGTAATCTGTGCTACACAATTATCTTACATTTATCCTCCACTAATATGTTGGTTCTATTTCTAGAATTATGTTATAGATTCCTGAAACCAAGGACTTTGTTCTATTTTTTAAATCTCCCCAAAGCCCAAAACTATCCCCTGGAAATCATTGCTCAAAAATAGCCCTGTCGCAGGGAGATCATTGCTTGTTTTCTATACTTTCAAAGCCAAATTCAGGGCTTCCCTTTACCATGTGGTCTTCCCAAATTAAAGCAGAGGTAATATGCACCCTTCCTCTGACTGCAGATATTTTGGACCGCAATACTCAGTCTCATAGCAATGCTTTACTTTATCAGCACAGATCACTCTATGCGATGTGCTATCTTTTGAGCTAGATCAAAGGCTGGTGAGGGTAGGCATTGTCTTATTCCTTTTTTTTTCCCCTCCAGTGTCCTGCACTGTACTTTTACATGTAGCAGTGCTAGTAAAATGCCTACTATTGAGTCCTCTACCAATATCAGAGTGGCTCACCACTTTCCATTTCTGCACAGATCATGATTCAGTCATACTAGCAAGGCCAGGTCCAGGAAAAATGGCACAGGTGTCGGAGAAATGACTTCTTCTTGAATTGTACAGCTCTGTTAATACATTTTGAATTGTACATCTAGCTCCTGCAGTAAGGGGGAGAAGCTCTGGTCTGAGGCATGTTGGGACAAGGAAAAAGTAGAGCCAAAAGGGACAAAAGGAAGCTGGAAGTAGTTCTAGCTAAAGGTACAGGTCTTTTTAATCCCCTGATCTTGCTTTAGCAGAAGGCTACTGGAAATTCATACGGTTTTCCAGTCTGCTTCTGGAGAAGGGGTCTAGATGGTCAGAATAAGTCCAGAGGAAACCACCAGGGGATCTAGGTGACTCAGGCAAGTGTAGTGTAATGTGGTCCTATAGAGTGATCAAGGTGAGACTCCACGAGGGACCAAGAGGAAGACAACTGTATGGACTGAGCTATAGGAGAGATGGGAATCCATACAAGTTGCTGGTTCTGGGTTCCCAAGGAAGGAGACAGGGAGGAGCTCGGCTGGGAATCAGGGAAGTAATCAAGCAAAGTTAGGCTCCAGGCAGTGGAATAGGCATGTGGGCATTGTAGGGGCCAGAGACAAAGGCAGAGTCTTGGACCTCTGAGATGACACTGTGGGAGAAGGGAGAGAGTAAGCAAAGATGCCACCAGCATCACGGAGCAGACCTCATCACCGTACATCAGATCATGAGGAGGATTTATCCTGCTATATGCATCCAAGCTGTCATGCAGCTAGAGCTGCTGGGGTTCTTCTGAACCTGTAATGATGGTTGTGGAAACCAGAATGGGCCTGGACACAGAGATGGAACCCATAACCACCCCACCCCTGCTAAGAGACACTAAGAGACAAAATGAGACAGGAATGGAGAAGGCCACACATAGAAGGTGAGCAGAGAGTAGCCTTTCCCTGCATGCATTCTTTAGGAGGCTGATCTAAGAAAGGATGAAGTGGTCAGGTAAGTCTCAGAAAAGCTGAACTACACAAAGTTTGCAAGATTCTTTACCAGGTCCTGGCAGATACAGTGTCAATCTCCAGCCATGACGCTTTTATGCAGTGAAATGCTCAGAAGCTTTTGATCCACTAGAGTCTGTGCAGAAAGACTTGCTCAGGCTCAGCAGAGCTGTAGGAATGAAGAAGACAGTGTGGTGACACGCTCAGCACATTCCTAGTCGCCATACATGGCCTCAACAGCTAGCTTGGTGAAATCTTTGGCAATACATGCGCAATCACTAATGGTTTATTTGCCTTAGACTCAGCTTATGGGACAGCTAATGAAGAGGTGGCTTGGGAAAGAATAAAACCATGAAACATCTGCTAAGAGTTACACAATTAATTTATTTATATTTCTTCCTATTCATTCCGGTCGGTTACAGTTCTTCCTTTATTCCTCTGCATCTCTGTGGAACACAGTCTCAGATTGAAGCTTCATCCAGAAAAGAGGAGAAAAAAGTGTGATAATGCCAATGAGGACCTAAGTTTTATCAATTTTTTCTGCTAGTTAGTTACATTTGGGGGTGGGGGCTGTTTCATGTGGGTTCCCTCCAATGTCATTCTGTGGTTACTTCTCAATAAGTTCTTCTATCAGTTGTGTGAGAGGGTGTGTAACAGCACAAAGAGGCAGCAGGCAGGTTGTATGGATGTGGCTTTGTACACAACTCTATCACTTATGACTTTGGGACCTTGAGCTGGTACACTGGGCAGTTTTGTGCTGGGCCCATGCAACCCCCAAGACACACCCAACTGATGTGGGTCCCTGTGACTGATGAAGGCTTCCTGGAAATCACCCTCCAGCAGAGGGTGTTGCTTTGCCCTGTGTGATGCCCCCTTACTGGAGTCCTTCCCATCCGGACTGGTCAAAAGGTATAGAAGCCTAGATCCATTTCAGTTGGAGACAGCTCTAAAGGTCCAGCCCTGCCCAAAGTTTCCTGTGACATCAGCAGAGGACAATGGTAGCACTGCATTTGTATCACAGATTAACATCTCCCCTTGTTCATACCTGCCCTCCTCACTCTCCCTCGCTTCCAGGTCTTAGTGCTGAGAGAACTCTCCAAAATACTTTCTGCAACCAATCTTTCTATCCTGGAGTCTGTTTCCAAGAGCACTGGTCCACAAGAGCTGGTTCATCATCTTCTGTGAGTCTCAGGTCCCTCATCTGTAATAGAAGAGAAGAATAGAATAGAATAGAATAGAATAGAATAGAATAGAATAGAATAGAATAGAATAGAGAACTGCAAGCGACCGAAATAATGGGAAAATTAATTAATTAATTGTGTAACTCCTGGCAGATGTTTCATGGTTTTATTCTTTTCCAAGCCAACTCTTCATTAGCTCAATTGCATGAGGATTACTAAGGTGCCAAGCTCTTTTCTAAGCACTTTTCCAGAATTATTTTAATTTCTAAAAAAAAACTTATGATGCAGTATTATCCTCCCCTTTTACACAGAAGAGGAAACAGGAACAGAGATTATCTAACTTGAAAACTGTCACAAACCTAGTAGGTAGGAGTCCTGGGGTCAGTCACTATGTCACCAAAAATTATACTCTTAACTCTTAAGCTTCATTATGTTTCCCCACAGAGCAATGGTTAAAATTAATTGAGAATATATAGCATGCCTCTATCACAGTACTGGGAAATGGTAGTAATCAATAAATGTTTTATTTCCTTCAGTCTTCATATACATTTAAATGTCACAGGTGTCCTAACTGTGGGAAATGAATAAGGGGCAGTGGAAAGGGAGGTGGGCAGGGAGTTGGGGTGACTGGATGAGTGCACTGAGGGGGGCACTTGGCAGGATGAGCACTGGGTATTATGCTAAATGTTGGCAAATTGAACTTCAATAAAAATTAAAAAAAAATAAATGAATAGTGACATAAAAAAAAAAGTGTCCCAGGTGTCATGAGGATGGCAGGAGCCCATGGGATGATGTGATGTGTGGGAAGTCTGAAACAGACTACCAAGTGACTAGCACTGATTTTCCAAGGGCGCCACATGGCCCAGTGGTAGGAACTGATGCTCTAGAGTCTGATTACCTTCTTTAGAGCTTGGATTCTCTGCCTGCTACTTCAATCTTCAGAGCTTCAGTGTCTCATCTATTATAAAGGAAATAATAATATTATCTATCTTATAAGGTTGTTGTTGTGAAGATCAAATTAATTAAAGTACTTAGCATATTGTCTGACATAGTAAAAGCTGAATAAAAGTTATTATTTTAACCATCATTATAACTAGCATTACTTATTGTAGAGATTTTTTTTTCAGTTAGGTTTAGGTTTATGTTCATAAAACTTTTTTTCTAAAGATTTTATTTATTTATTCATGAGGGATACAGAGAGAGGCAGAGACACAGGCAGAGGGAGAAGCAGGCTCCCTGTGGGGATTCTAATGTGAGACTCAATCCCAGGACCCCAGGATCATGGCCTGAACCAAAGGCAGATGCTCAACCACTGAGCCATCCAGGTGCCCTTCATACAATTTTTAAAAATGAAATGGTCTTCTTAAATAAGATAAATTTTATTTCTCCCACTTATAAAAGAAGCCCAGAGGTAGGTTACCTAATGCTAGCATAGCCTGGATACCTTCTAACACCATGTTTTTGCTTCATGGCCCAAAAATGCCTGTCAGAGCTCCAGCTATCACATTTACATTCCAAAGCATAGGATGGAAAAAGGAGCAAGAAAGGGATTGTTCCTTTATTTGAAAACTCACCCATCAAAAATATTACCCCTATATCTTATGGCTATAAATTGATCAAATGCCACATCTAGCATGTATGGAATGCTGAGCTGTGTGGATTTTCATTTCAAGAAACGATGGTTCAACCAATGTCAGGACTCTGTTAGGGAGGAAGTAAAATAGGCCTAGGTCCTAGAAGGCATTGAACAATTTCCACCACAGGGGTGAGCCCTCCAGGCACCTGTTTAAAAATAAGCTAGAGCTTATTTTCTGTTTTCTGGTTGCAGTTGCAGGAAAAGACAAATTGTTACTTTAGGTATTGCAAATATCCGATGTCAGTTAACTTAAAGGTGGAGAGTTTTAATTCTAAGCTTAAACATTTTACCCATTTTTGTATGTACTTTTATTTCTGACAATTCTAATTTGTACAGCAAAGCCTGCAGGGAGAAATATCTTATAAGAGCATGAGGTAAAAAACAATAACCCATGCTAATTCTTGCAAGTGTCTCATAAATAAAACATGAAGCAAAAGGAAATTAAATATTGATTAAAGAAATCCAAAGCTTAGGACATTTGAGTTTGTTATATACATTGTCATGAGGTTCATTGGAAGCCAACCATTTGGAAAATAGATAAATAGGACCTTTGAGTATCAGGACTAGCTCTTATGGCATCCAATAGTAAGAGATCAGGGATGAGTGATTGTCAGCAACATTTTCATTACATACAAAGAAATAGTGACCTTGAAATCATATAGGAAATTTACAATTAAAAAAAAAATCCCTAGTCTATTTATTCAATTTACTCTCCTGCTCCTATCAATACACATATTTCAAAACACAAAGATTTTAACCAAGAGGAAAACAGTGTGCAAAGGCCCTCAAATCAAACTCTGGATTTCTAATAGGAAGAAATCACCACATGAAAAGGAACATGTCACTGTCATGGGAGGAATTGAACAGCTTCTCCCATCCTAAGAATGTGTTAGAGAGAAACCACCCACAGTTTTCCATCGTTTTTTTAACCTGACTTCACCATGAAGCCAGCCAGTGAAAATATAAAATTACGGGAACGTGATTTTCAGCTACACCACAAACCTGGAGAAATCCATGTTATTCTAAAAGTTATTATCTCATTATAGGCAAGGATTAGCTAACAGGAAACAGCCAAATTATCTTGGTCTGTGGTTGAAGAGGATCTAAGATCGACAGGGATGCCGTTTACAAATTTCACATTCAGGGAAGTGTCCAACTAACTGTCTTCTGGGTCACTCCATTGGAATCCAAAGAAAACAGTCTTAGCAGAGAAATCACCATGAACCACAGTTGCAGACTTTTCAAATTAAAAAAGAATAAAATAAAAACTGGGAAGAACGAAGATGAGTGATTGATTTGCTGCGATTTACTGAGGAGTTGTAGGCGTTAACTCTACGGTAAAGTGAATTTTGGGTTAAGAGACCAAACAATGAGAGTGCAGTGCCCCCGATCCCTTTATGTGTTTTTGTGACTGAGTTGAACAAAGAGTGGTTGGCCGTGAGTTTACAGCCCTTTCCTTGGTTCATAAGGCAATCAGCTGAAGAAAGGGCAGCTTGTTTTTCTGACATCGTAACGTACGGATAGCTTCTACTCGTTTTAACTTCAGTTGAAATTTAATGTGTAGGAAAAAGCAGAATAATAGTCTAGTACCTCTTCCAATTTTAAAAAAAATGTTATAAAAAAATTCTAAGCCAAAAACATGCCAAGATGCAAATGTTTCCTTTTTTTCTTCTCTCTCGTCTCTATCTCTGTTTCTCTCTCTCTCTCTCTCTCTCTCTCACACACACACACACACACACACACATAGCACAGTCCAAATTAAAAGTGAATATAGAGTAAAGCCCAGTTTTCAGAATATTGGAACATAAGAAGAAAACTCTAGGTTGGAATTCAAGCACTCGCCAATGTTACCTAAGCTCCTTGCCTGTTAGCTTCTTCCACTGATAAATGAGCATAATCACAGCTATTTCAGAGCAATCTTGGAAAATCAAGAACACGAGTTTTGTGGTCAGAAAGGCTCCACAGGTCAGAAAGAGACGCGCTGGTGTCTCTTGGCCTCATTCTCACATCTGCTTCCTGGGATGGTATGAGAGGAGCCTCTAGCACGAGTTCTGGCACACAACGGCTACCCCTCTCCTCTGCTTGGTCTATTGCTGCAACGTTGACATTTCTAATGCCACATCGAAACCGACAGCTTCCTTGAAAGGATATTCTTTTCTTTTCTTTTTAAATTATTTATTTATTTGAGAGAGAGCGGGAGCAGGAGCAGGAGGGAGGGGCAGACTCCTCACTGAGCAGGAGCTCCATCCAGGGACCCTGGAGTCATGACTGGGCTCAAGGCAGACCCTTAACCCACTGAGCCACCCAGACACCCCTGAAGGGACATTCTTGTAGAAACCCAGCATTAGCAGACTTAGATGCTGAGCACCTCACAATCCTCATGACATTTTCTCCATCTGCTCAGTTACAGAGCTCTCCACCCATGTGCCTCTGCCAAAGCTCCTGATCCCCTGCCCTGGTTACCCTTCTCCTGGCCTCAGATTTCAGGTTGAACACCCAGGCCCTTCGTTATGGGTAGTGGTCCCACATTTCTGTATAAGATGCTCAGGGATGGCAAGCGTCTTCCAAGAAAGAATTTATATTGAAGCTAGAGTTGTCACTTGGCTGTACAAGATTTTCTTCTTTGCTCTGCACTGTCCCATGCCTTGCTCTTAGCACTCCTGGTGCCTGTTTACTAAA
The DNA here is from genome assembly GCF_018345385.1 of Vulpes lagopus. NCBI lineage: Eukaryota > Metazoa > Chordata > Mammalia > Carnivora > Canidae > Vulpes > Vulpes lagopus. Next base: position 12,580,899 of record NC_054831.1, read on the forward strand.
TGCCGGAAGCTACACTCACCCCAAAATCTAGGGACCCCAGAAAATGCTTACCCACCCCCATTCCCAAATGTCTACAGAGCATGGAGTAAACTCCACCCCAAGTTAAAACTGTGGCTCCAACTCTTAGCCCTTGAGAAACAGCACTATCTTGGAACCTACTCTAGAAAGAGCAACCCTGGTGCCCATGATCAGCAGAAGTTGAAGCTTGCCAAATTTTTCAAGCAACCCCTTCTCCAATTTGTCCTCAATATCTCCCCCTAGGTTGGTGAAATATTTCCTAAGTATTGTCAGAACACATATAAATCAGGTGGACATTTTTTCCTGTTATTCTTTATATATTCTGCGTCTTCCTTCATAAATCTTGTTCTACATTGTGTTGAAAGGTAAAGGGAGGCACATTAAAATTTTCAACAGTTTCTCAGAGTATACATCAATTTGGAAAGGGCAGTGCCAAACCAACAGTGGTTAAAAGTGATCCACCAACAGGAGCTGTGGAGAGGTTTTCATAGAGAAGACATGAAAGCAAAACAGGAAGTCATTTGATTGGCTTAAACATTTGCTTTATTTGGGAAAGACTAGTCAGTGGTTATAATTAGTGGTTCTTAGGTTTCATTTTCTCAGGTTCAAGTGTGTTAAGTCTGGCCTTGGTTTTGGTCTGCCTGTGTTGGCTCTCAAGGATTTAGAGCCCCTCAGTCTGAAGGCCTTGTTTAATTACTTCAACAATCATTATCTCTAACAAAATAACAACAACAACAAAAAATTGTCTTTATTTTCTTCTGTCATTTAAAAATTCTGTTTTTCATACTTAGGCCATTAATTAATCTGTCTTGAATTTATGTGTCAGTGTGGGGTGGGAATCACATTTTGTTTCAATGAAGACAGAGTTGAGGGGCACTACACACTGAAGATTTCTGTTCCCACAAGGTATCCAAACCTATTCTCCAAGATGATGGTATTTGGAGGTGGAGCATTTGGCAGGTGCTTAGGTGAGGGTGGAGCCCTCATGAATTAGATTAGTGACCTTATAACAGAAGCCCATGTGAGGACACAGCAACAAGACAGTTGTCTACTAACCAGAAAGGGGACCCTCATCAGACATCGGATCTGCTGATGCTTTGATCTTGGATTCCCCAGCTTCCAGCGCTATCAGAAATAAATTTCTGTTCTTTAAAAACCACCCAGTCTGGGGTGACCCAGTTGAACATCAGACTCTGGATTTTGGCTCAGGTCACGATCTCAGGGTCATGAGACTAAATCTGGCATCAAGCTTCACGCTCAGCAGGGAGTCTGCTATCTCCCTCCCCCTCTGCCCCTGCTCACACACTCTCTCTCAAATAAATGAATAAAATCTTAAAACTGACACCCAGTCTATGGTATTTTTGTTTATGCAGATTAAGAGATGGGTTTTTTTTAAGGTTTTCTATATCATTTTTTAGTTATTTAGAGTAAAATATTTTTCTCTCATATTTCTCTGTGTCATCAAGGTTTCATATTTATTGTATAAGTTCATGGTGCTCTGTATCCATATATCATTATTCCCACTTGTTTCTGAGCCTCTTCTTGGTACTGAACCAATATGGACAAAAGACGGCCTATTTGATGAATCTCTAGTATCTATTGGGTTTCTTTGTTTTCTATTCCATTGGCGAGGTATTTTTTAAATTCTTTCTTTCTCCCACTTTCTTTGCATTTAGTCTGTGTTCTTTTTCTAACTTCTTAAAGGTAATTTTCAATCTTTTTTCAATCATATAGATTTAATTGGTATTATGTCCTATAAGCACTGTTCTTTGCTATCTCTTCCCTTCTGAAAAGGTAGTTCAATGTTACTCAGCTCTTATTACTTTATAATTAATATATGATTCACATTAATTATTTTAGATTGCTTAAAAGTTTTTTTTTATTTTAAAGTGTATTTTTGGGTTATTTTCTTACTGGTATCTAATGTTACTTTTTCTTTCAGAGGCTGTGCTCATATTTAGTACTTCTTTTGAAGAACAGAATAATACAATTAATTTTTAGAAATGTGCCATGTTTCTTTGAAAATAATATGTATTACTTAATTTTCCCTAATTTTCTAATGAGCTTATTGTGTGTATGTGTGTGTACTAGGTCAAGCTTAAGATTTGTTCAAATCTTTTTTTTTATTTTCATTAATTCTTTATCTAATAGGTCTGTCAGTTTCTGAAAGAAATGTTTTTAAAATCTCTAATATTATCTAATACAATTATGAATTTGCTTATTTCATCTTCTAGTTAATTATTGTTTTATATGTTTTGCTCTATATTACTGGGGAGAATAGAGTTTAGGATTGCTATAATTTCCTGGTAAGTTGTTTCTTTTATTTTATATATTGATCCTTTTTGTCCCTCACAAGGTTTTAGAAGGATGCTTTCTCTCTCTCTCTCTCTTTTTTCTTTTTGAGATTTATTTATTTGAGAGAGAGGGATAGAGGGTGAGCACAAGTGGGGAAAGGGGTAGAGGGAGAAGCCGACTCCCCACTGAACAGAGAGTGCAGGCTGGGGCTCGATTCCAGGACCCCAAGAACATGGCCTGAACCAAAAGCAGACACTTAACCAACTGAGCCATCCAGGCACCTTGAAGGATGTTCTTTCTGATAGCAATTGCTGTGACAATTTGCTTTTGGTTAGGATATACATGATACAGTTTACATTTTCCTGCTGTTTTTTGCTTTTTAATTTTATAATTAAATTACTTTCTAGCCCCACTGAAGATGACAAAAATTATTGCCTTTCTACTTGTCAGTTTTTTACATGTAAGTCAGTCTTTTTCTTTGGTAATTTTAAGGACTATTTTCCTTTGGATTTAGGGCTTTACTATGACACTATGCTATGGTCTTATTTTATATATTCAAAACTTGCTACGCCTCCGTGTTCTAAGTAAACAAGTCTTTCATTGATTCTAAACAGTCTTGTACCATATATTTCTAAATTTCACTTTTCCCTCATGCTCTCTCTTCCTGTGGCTATTCTTTTGGATGCTAGGTTGAAGTCTTTTTAATTGTCTTTTTTTTTTTTTTCTCTGATCTCCTCCCCTTTCAGGGTCACAGATACTCACACCAGATAAGTCTGGATCTGTCTAAACTTGTCCTCTGAAATTTTAATTTAATTACTTTATTTTTCATTTGCTTGAGGTCTATTTAGTTCTTCTTCTTCTTCTTCTTCTTCTTCTTCTTCTTCTTCTTCTTCTTCTTCTTCTTCAGATTTCATTGTTAAGTAATCTCTACACTGAACATGGGGCTCAAACTCACAACACTGAGATCAAGACCCACATGTTCTACCAATTGAATCAGTCAGGTGCCCCATTTTGTTTTAAAATTTTGATGTTTTCTATTCCTTATTTACATCTCCAATAACTTGTAACACTTTATTTTATAAATCTTTCATGTGCTTTTATCATCTTTACACTTTACAGTCCTTCTATATGTTTTGACTGCTAGCTTTTGTTCATGTGGATAATTGCACTGTCATTTGTGCTCATGAAACTATTTTAGGAATAACTGACTTATCCATGGCAGCCTCACACAATCAGGATTGTGCAATTATCTCTAACAAATGGTATTGTGCTTGTTTCTGAGGAACATTCATGGATTTCAGTGATCCAAAACATGCTTGACAATTCCTAAGGCCCTTAATGTAAATTTAATCTCCATGGCAACTCATGGTGCAGGCTTAGCTGCTCAGTAGGAGCTGTCCTTCTGAGATTCTATTTCAAGAAGAGCTCCCAGTTCTAGCTCCTTACCTTCCTCAAGCTCAAGATTATTTCTTTTCTCCTTTCATATGGGTTAAAATTTCAGGACCCAGCAGTAAGAGACTCTAATATTCCAATCCCTCGATAAATCACCTCATATCAACCAACTCATGAAATTATACTATCTTCTTCATTCATGTTAGAGTCACCAAAGCCATTTTTCCTGTCTTTTCCCATATTTTCATGTGCTTTTTAGTTTTGCCTCTGCCAATATCACCATTTTTGTCCAAACTGGGTCTCGCTATTCAATCTTTATACTACAGTTCTTTATTTCTGTCTACTGTGCTTGGCACAGTAAATATCAGATGAATGTTATCCTTATAACTTGGGGGAGGAGATACATGTGCCCTGAATTGTGATACGTTGGTGAAGCTTTGTGGGAAGGACTAAGACAGCACATAGAAAGACATCATTAGTTGGCTTGAAAGGATGAGTGAGAGCTTCACCACAGAGACAGATTTGAGATGACCTCTTCTGGGTGATAGGGAGCCGCAAGGGTAGGAAAAAACAAGAGGAGAGGATTCTCTAAGGGAGTTGAATTTGTAGCCTCAGGACGCAGTTTCAGCCTAGAAGTGATAGTTGAAGCCATAGGAACAAAGACCAAAGGGTTGCAGAATTTGCAAAACAAAATAAGACTTGAGAATGTGAGTGTTCGCAATCAAGAAAATCAAGGAACTGGAGTGAAAAGCAGAACTCTGTGCAAAGATTTCAAGTTGTAGGATAAATGTAAGATAAATTTCAAGTTGTAGGATAAATGGATGTGGGACTTTGCGATGGCAAAGTCGAACAAATACCATCAAAGAACCTGATATTCTGTGATGGAACAAAACCTCCATTGAAAATGTAACTGTTCCTTTTTTTAATGAAAGTATAAGCAGAAAAGATCTTTGCGGGCCTCAAATGAAATGAACTTTCCTTTAAGCAAGAATCACTTTTCATCTTCTATTCTCAATATGTTTTGTTTGACCTTCTTATAACACTAGTTGTGATTAACTAAGTTAATGCTTCTTGAGATCTTGTGGCTAAAGAATAAAATAAATTATAACTAAAACATAAAGACTGTTTATTATATGTTCCATTACTGGATGAAGTCTTCTATAATGTGCCTTTTATTATTTTGTTTTTTAGAAATGCACTTACCTTTATTTCATGGCACACAAATCTTTTCATGACATTCCATCATCATCCAAAATGTCACTGTGGGCAGTTGACCCTGGAAGGAAGAAACTAAATATTTATTTACTGAAACAAGAAAATGTCTACCGGGTCCCTGAAAAATCCTAATGCATAATCTTCTATCTTATCTTCAGAAGTCCATGGGCTTCTATTATAATATATTCTCCTTGATTCCCTGAAGGTTTACTATCTGTCCAAAAGTTCCTCATTCTAAGTCCCAAAAGGGAATTTTGCTTTTTAACTGTCTGCACTATACTAAAAATTAATTCAAGGAATTGACCACTGTGCCCTCAAGAATTGAGTAATAAACCCTCTTGTATCCATTAAGGCTCTCTGAGAGTAAGAGTTCCCCCAAAGCACCAAAGGGCAATTATTGTAAATCTGCCTAGACAGAGCTTTCAGCATAGAGAAAATTTAATTCTCAAAGCTTACTCAGAAAAGAAAAATAGCCTTACTGAGAAGAATAGCCTTTCTGAGAGTTGCAGCCCGATGGAGAGCACCCACATTATAATACCTTTCATCCAATAATGGAGCACTGTGTTTGAAGCAAGATTCAGAAAACATTTTGTTTATAGTCTCCCTATAGCAGTGCTTAACACACAGAAGGTACTAGAGAAATATTTATTGTCTGGATGAAAACATGAATAATTGAGTGATTTAAAAACCATCTAGTCCAATGGTTAATAACTAGATTTAAAGATGAAGATATGGAAGTCCAGAGACTTTTAGGGGTAGCTCTAAGATGACTGTATCAGGCTAATCATTACCTCAATATGTTATTTTTTAAAAGATTTATTTATTTAATAAATATAATGGAGAGGAGGGGCAGAGGGAGAGAGAGAATCTCAAGCAGACTCCATGCTGAGTGCTGAGTGTGGACCCCAGTGCGGGGCTTGATCTCAAGACTCTGAGATCCTGACCTGAGCTGAAACCAAGAGTCAGATACTTAACCAACTGAGTCACCAGTTACTCCTTAGAGAAATCTGGCATGACTATCTTCTTTCCTGGGACACGTACATTTGCTTGCCATTAGTCATTGCACATAGAATCTTCCCACTGAACTAGCTGACTCTTTAAGTTTATGCAGCTCATTCAACTATCAATGGCAATTTTGTACTAACCAGTGGTTCTAAATTCTTCTGTCTCCCATGAACTTGAAGGTCATAATACTCTTGCATCCCTTTCTGCAGTAACTCTTGAGCAAGGATTGTCAGGTCTCAGATAATCCTGGGGTAATGAAGAGGAGGGGTAAAAGCCATTTGAAAGAATCTCATAGTTGATTCTAATGCCCACTAAAATTTTACTTGGATTATTATTCTGAATTAAGAATTAGCATGTGCTCTTAATATTTACAGGGATTCTCTTCCTTTTGTCTAATCCTTCTTCAATGTCCTGTTTAAATTATGCCGTTTGTGAAGTCATTTCTGATTCTTATTTCTAAAATTATTGTATCAATTAGTGCTCAGCAGCACTTTGATTAAAACTCTGTATAACATAAGCTATATTAGAACTTCTCAGGATGCCTGGGTGGCTCAGTGGTTTAGTGCCTGCCTTTGGCCCAGGGTGTGATCCCAGAGTCCTAGGATCGAGTCCCATGTCGGACTCCCTGCATGGAGCCTGCTTCTCCCTCTCCCTGTGTCTCTGCCTCTCTCTCTCTGTGTCTCTCATGAATAAATAAATAAAATCTTAAAAAAAAAGAAAATAACTTTTTTGCTTATGTGTTGGTATAGACTGAGAGTATGTATCCTCTCTAAAATTCAAATGTGGAGACCTAATTCCCAATGTGATAGTAATTGGAGATGAACCCTTTAGAAGGTCATTAAGTCATGAGGCCTCTGCTCTTATGAAACAGGCCCAGAGTTCCTTCGCCCCTACCTCTGTTTAAGGACACAGTGAGAAGGAGTTGTCTATGAACCAGGAAGGGAAACCTCACCAGATACTGAATCTACCAGTGCCTTGATGTTGGCTTCCCTGAGGACTGTGAATCATACATTATGCTTTTTATAAGGAGCCTGAACTGAGAAATGTGCACACTTCTGTGTGAGCTCCAACAGAAGCCTTACCTTACATACCTTTATATCATCAGCTTTTAGCAAATTGTCTGGCCTGGGATAACCTGTCAACAAGTATTTATAGGAGAAAGATAAGCAGGCAGGTAGGCACACATCAATGTCCTGGTACTGAGGTTGAGAACTCTTGCACATACTTTATGGTCTGTAGACATAGGCAAGGATAACTGGAAGAAAGATTTTTCTTAATCTAGTTGTCAAGAACTTTGTGTTTTGCTAAACCTAAATATTTGCACATCTTTGCATGTTTTATTTTATTTTAGTCTTTGTGTGTTTTAATTTAAAGCAATACATTTTACAAAAGTAAGACAACTTTGAATTGCAATAATGAAAGACACTTTGGATAAGTTATATATATTTTTATGATCAAAAGCATCCAGCATATGATGTTATTTGGTAAAGGAATGCAGTTTCAGGATTTTACTTTAAAAACTCAAGATCTGGGAATGTTTTAAAAATGGTATTTCAGAACAACAAAAACCCTCCACAAACATAGAATTGCTGGTACTTTTCTCCCCCCACCATGTAAGAACTCTGCAAATTTGTTTGTATTGATTCAAGTCTGCAAAGCAAACACATTTATTTAGATTGATTCGTGAAACTGGCTGTTGTAATGGAATACTGTACTACTTGTTTCAGGATTGGGCCCTGAAAATCAATTACAGAGCACTGAGGCCATTATTTTCGCCTTGTAAACAAAGGTTCTTTAAATTCCAGGACATGTCTGCCACGTTAGAGATGAGGGACCAAGCATTTCATTTCAAGAGGGTATAACGCATTTGCCTGTTTAGATGAGCTGAACGCCATGAAATTGATATTGGCTCATTCTGCGTCTTCCAGTTATGCTCAAATGAATACATCATTTTTGGAGAAAAACAACACAAGTCCTGTGTTTACAATGGCACTAACTTGCATGCCAGTTCTTAAAATGAGAGTTTTACTAAAGTCGTTTCAAAGAAAACCGAAACTCTATGAAATATCTTAGTCTAAATGGTTGAGAACTAGAAAGGATCCTGCCCTTGGTGCGTACCACTTGGCTACAATTAAAGAATGTTATGGTCTTGTGGAATTTCCGGTTTTGGTCATTGAGAGTCTGACCAACCTTCCATCACACTGGTTTCAGTAGTACTTACTAGATTCTTTCAAAACAGAGTTGTTCTTTTTCTGGAAAGATCACTTACAATTATATCCAAGAAACAATGCTTAGAGTTTATTTTTAAAAAGAAGAGGAAGTTTAGGTCAAGATTAAAGCTACAACCACCACAGAGTCTCCACCCAAAAAGGCCCTTAAATCTAACTTCTAGGTGTTTTGTTTGTTTGTTTGTTTGTTTGTTTGTGTTAAATATACTTCCACAGAGGATGATTTGGAATCCTTGGTTTCTTCCTCTACAAAGAATGAAGGGAACTTCATGGCAAATTTAGGCTGAAAACCCAAACATTAAAAAAAAAAAAAAAGAAGAAGAAGAAGAAAGAAAAGAAAGAAAAGAAAAGAAAACCCAAACATTAACTCTTCACAATCTTTGGGGGAAATACAACATGGAAATAATGATTTTTTTTAAATTAGGCTTTTTATTTTATTTTATTTTATTTATGATAGTCAGTCACAGAGAGAGAGAGAGAGGCAGAGACACAGGCAGAGGAAGAAGCAGGCTCCATGCACCGGGAGCCTGATGTGGGATTCGATCCCGGGTCTCCAGGATCGCGCCCTGGGCCAAAGGCAGGCGCCAAACCGCTGCGCCACCCAGGGATCCCAATTAGGCTTAAACATTCCTAAAAACTCTCACTGATTACATGTTTGGAAAAAGGATTGTTGGTAAGCCGTGGTGTCTCTACATACTAGAGTTAACTCCCAAAGGACTAATGTTGGTAATGAGAATTATTGTTTTTTAAAAGTACCTGAGTTGTTTTTTTTGTTTTGTTTTGGTTTTTGAGAAAACTTTCTAAGGGTACCCCACGACATTCACATGCACAAAGCTTGCAATTTCAAAAACATTCTCGCCGTGGTTTTCCATTTAATCTTGACACTGACCTTACAACATAGACAGGCAGGATTTACACCCCTCAGAGAAGCCTCTGAATCTCCTTTTGTCATTTGTAAGGTGGTAATAATAAATAACATTTGACATGCCTAACCCTTCGTATAGTGGAGAATAAAATGATCTTGTCTATCTCTTATGACAGACACCAAAAAAATTAAATTAGAAACTAATGTATATTTTATTGTGCTAAAGATAAAGAGAGAATTGGGGATATCAATTTTAAAAGACAGAAGCAATATATTCAGAACTATTAAGGAAATTGAGTCAAATTATTCACAAACTATATATATGCACAGACATACAAATACATCAAAATCTTTGTGAGACACACACAGACAGGGCCTCATCCTGCTTCTCTTCATGTTTCAGTCTGGGGAAATTTAAAATATTTGCTTCATGCTTACCATTGCATCGTTAGTCCTTAGAGAAATTGTTGAATAACTGATTAAAGAAATGAATATATCAATCTATCTAGAAGAAGGATCAAGCAGATCTAGGAAAAGACCATATGCTGAACCAAATGCAAGCTCGACAAAACTGAAAGGATTAAAATCATGCAGAGTATCTTCTCTGATACCAACAGACGTTAGCTTAGAAATAAAACAAACAAAAAAGCTAGCAAATAATCAAATATTTGGAAATTAGGTAACACATTTTTTATTAACTCATGGGAAGAAAAGGAAATTAAAATAGAAATCAGAAATGTTTTGAACTAAATAGTAATGAAAATACAACCTATCAAAACTTGTGAGATGGAGCTAATGGTTTAATGAAAGCTTAGAGCCTTAAATGCACATTTGAAAAGAAGAAAGGCTGAAAATGGATTATCTAAGAATCCATACCAAGAAATAAGAAAAAAGAAAAATAGTAAGAAGATGCCTGTATCTGGTATATATAAAGAGCATTAGAGTCAATTAGGACAAGAGAAACATACCAAAAAAAATTTTTGTTAGGGACACCTGGGTGGTCAGTGGTTGAGATCTGCCTTCAGCTCTGGTCATGATCCCATGGTCCTGGATCTAGTCCCACATCAGGCTCCCTGCATGGAGCCTGCATCTCCCCTCTGCCTGTGTCTCTGCCTCTCCCTCTGTGTCTCTCATGAATAAATAAATAAAATCTTGGGGATCCCTGGGTGGCTCAGCTGTTTAGTGCCTGCCTTTGTCCCAGGGCCTGATCCTGGAGACCCGGGATCAAGTCCTATGTCGGGCTTCCTGCATGGATCCTGCTTCTCCCTCTGCCTGTGTCTCTCTGCCTCTCTCTCTCTCTCTCTCTCTCTCTCTCTCTGTGTGTGTGTGTGTGTGTCTCTCATGAATAAATAAAACCAATAAATAAATAAATAAATAAATAAATAAATAAATAAATAAAATCTTTAAAAATATATTTTTTAAAGATAAATAAGCACTTAGTCAAAGAGCATAGCCACATTGCCCAGAAATGTGTGAAAAGGTTTCAAACTGATCAGAGATTTGGGAGATGAAAACTGAGGCCATAATGAGAAACTGACATACGAGCACCAGAATAAAACTATGATTAAAACACTGATAATAACGAGTGTTCATGAGATATGGACGAACTGGAACCCTCGCAGGTTGCTGGTAAGAGAAAAAAATTACACAGTCACTTTAGATAAGTATTTGGTAGTAACTCCTACTAGAGAATCTTTGCCCACCTTTCCAAGGCAGGGTAGAAAGGCAGGGATTCCCAAATACTCCCACATTGTAGCATACAGAAAATAACGTCTGCTTGGCACACTAAGAGAAAACGAGGAGGCTTTTATGGCATGACATCATCAAATGAGTTACCAGTGAACCGCCTAGTCATACTGAGGACTGATGTGTTCTTTTCTTTTCCTTTTTTTTTTTTAAAGATTTTATTTATTTATTTATTCATGAGAGACACAGAGAGAGGCAGAGACACAGGCAGAGGGAGAAGCAGCCTGCCTATGGTGAGCCTGATGCAGGACTTGATCCCAAGACGCCTGGATCACAACCTGACCCAAAGACAGACACTCAACCACTGAGCCACCCAGATGCCCCTGATGTGTTCAGTACATGGGATGTTTTTATCTATGCATATGGCGTGTTTGATTTGCACTTTGGGGGAAGCTCAGTTTTTGGTGTCTAAATTGTAACAAGAGGAAAAAGAAAATCCCTATAAATATTTCTGTTTTCTCGAGGTTTTAAATTACTTACCTAATAAATATTAAATTTACCTAGTAAATACTAAATTGGTGTGGTCTGTTAGAATTGGGAGCATTTCTGAAAGATGGGAATATAGGAAAAGAGGTCATAGAAGTATTAAGACTTGAGTTATCTATCTTTTTTGAAAATTGCACAGAAGACAATCCACTGAAATCTACACTGTCAGACTGGCTCTCAGCATTCTGTAATCTGTTTCAAATTCTTGGTGATATAAGGTAGGACATAAATTCATATTTTAAAAAGATAGCTTTGGTTTCTGTTTCCAGGTAAATGGTGTAAATATGCTTTTCCACTAAGTATAGCAATAAACCCTGGACGTTATGGACAGAGTAAGGAGAAGAAGACTCTAAAAGAAGAGAAACAGATTTTCTAGAGACTTTTGGACCAGAGAAACAACATGGAAGCAAGTTCCCTGGATTTTCTTTTAGTTCAATCCAAATGGAACATGAACAAATGACCTGAGGAGATATTTCACTGAGGAGCACATACGGATGGAAAGTAAGCTCATGAAAAGTTATCCAACATCATTAGTCACTGGAAAAATACAAATGAAAACTAAAATGATCTATCAGAATCCCCCTCAAAAAAATTAGCGCTAAAACCAAATGATGGTGAGGATATGAAGAAGCTTCACTTCTAATATGCTGAGGGTAAGAATGTAAAGTGTTTGGCCACTAAAGAATAAAAAAAAAGAAATACCAGTTTCTTAAAATCTAAATATACAGTCACGAAAAGCCTCAGTAATGCTCTCATAGGCAGTTTCCCAAAAAATGAAGATTTATAGTCACACAAAAACCTATACATACATGTTTATAACTGCTTCATTAATAATACTCCAAAACTCAGATGTCCTTCAATGAATGAATGACACAGTTTGATGTCAGAAATAAAAAGGAATGAAATATGGATAAATGTTACAACATAAACAAAAAACCCAAAAATTGTGCTAGTGATAAAAGCCCCAAAGGCTACATACTATACGATTCCATTTCTATACCATTTTGAAATGACAAAACTATAAAACTGGAGAACAGAGGAGTGGTTGTTACAGAGCAGGTGGTGGCAGGAAAGAAGTGGGTGGGATTCTAAAGGAACAACTTGAAAATCTTTGTGATAATGGAGATTTGTCTGTATTGATGTCAAATATTCTGGTTTTGACATTGTACTATAGTTTTGCAGGATATTATCACTGGGAGAAACCAAATCAAGGGTGTTTAAGCTCTCTCTGTATTGTTGCTTAGACGTGCATGGGAATCTATAAACATATCAAAGTAAAAAGTTTAATTAAAAATAAAAATAAATAAAAAATAAAATAAATAAAAATCAAATATCTGGTCACATTAATGTCATGTAGATGACATGTCTCCTCTCTCAATGAATTTTAAGCCATTTCAGCATAAGGTTTACCCTGATTCCAAGGCTCTGCCCCCTTTGACTTGGTTATTACTTCTCACTTAAACCCCACTTTTCCCCTCTCCTTCCTCAACTCCATCAGGACTCTGTGTGGATAGGTTTCCTCCACCCTCCTGATCTAACTCCAACTCATGCTCAGAAGATCATTTTTTATAAAAAAAATGTGTTATACTTTAATAATTGTAGTATTCAGGTTACCACCTAGCCAGCATTTGATTGATTTATATATAAACTAGATTTAAGAGACTATTTGTTCCAATTTTACCACATGTAAATTAAAAAAAACTGAAGCTCAGGGGGCACCTGGGTGGCTCAGTGGTTGAGCTTCTGCCTTTGGCTCAGGTCTTGATCCTGAGGTCCTGGGATTGAGTCTCACATTGGGCTCCCCGCATGGAGCCTGTTTCTCCCTCTGCCTAAGTCTCTGCTTCTCTCTCTGTGTCTCTCATGAGTAAGTAAATAAAATCTTAAAAAATAATAAAAATGAAAAATCAGAGCTTAGATTCTCAAACCCTTTGCAAAATGGGCTTTTTTGTTTGTTTTTGTTTTCGTTTTGTAAAAGTCATTACTTCTGCTTTCGGTTTCAAAGATAGCCATAAAATACCATAAGCTTAAAAAATTAACTCTTATACTAACACAGTTAATATACATATACACATGTATACATATATACATTTGTATGCAAGATGCAGATTACAACACTTAAAAAATGACAGGAAATGACTTGTCAATCCTCTTTCCATTCCAAATAGCTTTCTTCCATTGTTTTTTGTCAGAAGCAAAAACAAGTACATGCACGCACGTGCACACAAACATAGAGATACAATATAAATACCTTTTTTTCTACTCGGCAACACATCTTAGCAATCCTTCCCTACCAGCACATAGATGTGTGGTGGACAGACCTTTGGGCGGTCTGTCTTGATCTCCACTTCCTGATACTTACACCTGTGTATAATCCCTTCACTCCCAGTATGGGCCAGACCCATGACTAATCGCAAGACTATGACAAAGGTGCTGGAATGTCACTCCTGTGATTATTTTACCCTAGTAAGACATAAGATTTTGTCTTCCTACCAGATGTTTTTTAGAGACTCTCCTTACTGGCTTGATGAAGTAAGCAACCATGTGGAAAGAAACTGCTGCCAGCTTCTAGGAATTATGGCCTCTGAGAACTGAGGGTGACCTTTAGCCAACAACCAGCATAAGCCAGGTCCCTCAATTCTACAACCACAAGGAAATGAATCTGCCAACAACCTGCGTAACTGTGGCTGCAGATTCCTCCCCGAATGAGCTCCATGAGAACACAGCCCAGAGAAAACTTCACTTGAGCCTTATGAGACTCTGAGTAGAAACCCTAACTAAACAGCACCTACCTCTCAACCCACAGGAACTGAGATAATAAATATCCATTCTTGTAAACTACTAAGTTTGTGATAATTTGTTATACAACATAGAAAACTAATACGAAGATCTACCTTATTTTTTCCTACTACAAGCATTGCCTTCCATGAGTAGACCATATAGAATTAAAAATTTTTAAGTTTTCTCTATTAATAGATATTGATTATACATGCCTCTTTGTACATAGACGTAAATGTATCTGTGGGGTTAATTCTCAATAGTAAGATTCTATATTGAACATATATCATGAATGTTTTCATTGATAGTGTCAATATACTCTATAAAAAAGTATATCATTCTATGCTTTCTCCAGAAATCTGTGAGAATTCCATTGTTCTCGACTGTATTTCGTTACTATTGTTTCTACTTTCCAAAATACTAATAAAATACTTGACAATATTACTCCTTTTCACAATAGTAATGTTTTAATGCATTTTAAAGTTGAAATTAGATGGCTAATTATCTAACACACAACTTATCAATAAATTGACTTTTCCAAATCATCTGCCTAAGGCAATGGATACCCCCAATCAAAAGCTCTAACACTTAGCAAAATGCCGTAACTCACACAACTGTTCTGTTCTTATAAGGTATGGCTAAATCTGTCTGGTCTATAGAACTGCAAAGACTTCAAAGAAAGAGTCATATCATTTTATTAGGCTATTGTCATCTTCTATAATACCATAAGTAGAAATATCAAACCAATGATACATATAATTCAGAGCATTTTTACCGAAGAGTACAAAAACCCAATATATTTTCAATGAACTTGTCTTTTAACCTTCCAGAACAAAAGAGTGCAAAAGAGTTTTGGATAAATGCCCAGAATCATTAAGATGAAGAGGCATGAGTGTCAGAATAACATTTGACACAATATACCAATATGCACAAAGAATTTATTGCTCTTTTTAGGGTATGAGCCATAGATCTTTCATAGAGATACTCGGGTGCCTGTAATTATGAAGATTTCTCTCTCAGACAATGAAAACTAGAGACATTTCACTCCCAGGAAATGGGGGGTATCAAACACTTTACAGTCAGCCTGCTTTCCTACAGCATAGGTGTTCCTGTTTCTTCTCCTACTATCCATTGGGTTTGAGAAGAAGCAGATCCAATAGGTTCTGCTTCTTGGATGCGAAGACACTTTCGGTGAGCTCCCTTGGATAGTGAGTGAGTGCTAGTATGGGAAGAAGAGGCACATGGATTCTGGGGTACTTTAGCAAGGGCTGTCACTACTCTCTACATTGTATTCTCCCCTCCTCCATATTATTTGGGCAATAGAGATTGCATACCATACCTCTATGTTTTGGTTATGCACATGGTTTCAAGGCAGAGACACAGTTTGCAGCTGCTCGTGCAGCTAATTCTAGTCATGTGACTCAATTTCAGATAAGGAATTATGGAGCTTTCTCATTTCCATGCCATGATACTTTCTTCTTTTGGGCTGAAATGTTGGTCAGAGAAAAATTTGGGACTCTCTAGTGAAGCTGAAGATGTCAATGCCCTGTGATTCATAAAGGAAGCTCTTTTATCTTCTAGACAAATCTCTCAGGGCATATATAAGGAGACATACACTAAAATGTGTGCAGAGGCATTACTTAAAATAGAAATAGTTTTTAAACAACCTAAGTGTTCTGGAGCACCTGGGTGGCTCAGTCAGTTGAGTGGCTGACTCTTGCTTTTGGCTCAGGTCATGATCCCAGGGTCCTGGGATCCAACCCTGCATTCGACTTCCTGCTCAGCAGGGAGTCTACTTGAGGATTCTCCCTCTCTTTCTGCCCCTCCTCCTTGCTCACACTCACTCTAAAAAAACAAAAACACATAAATCTTAAAAAAAAAAAAAAACACAACTAAGAGTTTCTCAAAAAAAAAAAAAAGGATAAATTGCATTTCATCAGTGTTATTGAATAGCATGCAGTTGTGGATTTTGGAAAAAAAAAATATACATGTATTAAAAGTATAAATAAGCAAGGGGATTGATAAATATCAAATTTAGCACAGCAATTTTATCAGCTGTGGGATTGGGAGAAAAAAGGAACTATAAAGATATAGTGAATAAGGTACATATTTTTAAAATATTTAATATATATACAAATGAGAATGAAGATATCACACATTAGAACTTGTGAGCTACACTTAAGTAATGCTTAAAGTAAAAAATATATGATAGCTTTAAATAAACCTTAAAAGAAAAGACTGACAACAAATGGGATAAATTGATTATTTCATGAAAGAAATTAGGAAAATAAAGAATAAAACCCATGGAAAGTAAAATAATGAAAAGAAATAAGGAATAAAAATGAAACATGTGGTATAGAAATCATCAATTAAACCAAAAACTGGCTATTTTAAAATATTAAAAATATAAATCTTTTGTCATATTTCTCAGAAAAAATTTTCTCAGAAAATAAAGAGAATGCACACAAATAAAAGCATACTTGGAACCAAAAGTAAGGATCAAATGACAAAGGAAAGGTTTAAGTCAAATTAATAAAAAACTATAAGAGAATAATTTTATAATTCAGTCAAAAATTTATCAACATATTTTAAAACATGAAAGAGATATTAAAGAATATAAGAGATTTCCAAAGAAATTCAAGAAAAAATGGATAATAAATACTAAAATAAAAAATGAATCGGCTGCTGATACCTGTTTCTACATTGAGGAACCTCAAAAACACTATGTTAAGTGAAAGAAAAGGCAAATGTTAAAGACCACATTTTTGCATGTTTCCAGTTATATGACATGCCCACAAGATGCAAATCACTCGGACTGAAATTAAATTAGTGGTTGTTCAAGGCTGGGGGTGGGGGTGGGGGAGTGGGAGGGCTGGGGGGGGTGATGGGAGATAGCCTCAGGCAGGCACCAATGGGCTTTTGGTGTGATGAACATATTTCAAAGTTGGGTTGTGCAGATGATCCCACAACTCCACAAATTTACTAAAAGTCATTGAATTTTATGTGGGACTTCACAGTAGGAGAATTGTACCTTAATAAGGCTGTTAAAAATAAGAAATAGAATGCTCTAATGGACTCATAACCATATTAAAATAGACAAATTGCTTATTTAAAAAAATAAGCCTACCTCCCAGCCTACCTCCCAGCCTACCTCACCACGACCCTGAAAAAAAATAGGCTAAGAGGACTTTATAGGCAACCTTATATCAAAACTCAATATACCAATATGCACGTGAATTCACGTCCTCTACAAATCATGTCAGAGAAAATGAGAGAAATCCACTCATTTCAATGTACATGTGGTAATGTCCTTTATAGTAACACTTTGTGAGGATGATATAAGAAAAATAATAAAGTAATCCCACCTATGAATGTAAACGAAAATATCCTATATGAAGTACCATCATGCTAAATTCCACACTATATTAATAAAAATTATAATTAGCTAGAACTCATCCCAGGATTACAAGAATATTCAAGGTCAGGAATTTGAGCAACTTTATGAGTTGTGGTACAGAAACCATGTGATTATCTCAATAGAAGCAGAAGAAGTTTTTCAAATACCCATTTATGATCAGAACAAAACTCAGTATGCTAGAACTAAAGAGATATTTTTAACCCGATAAATGCTTTTAATCAAAATTATGTATATGTTATATTTAATTTTTCAGGCTGAAAAATAAAAAAAACTATAATGTTTTCATTCATTAGAATTACTACAACATGCTATGTTGTTGACATAATTATTATTCATTTAATTATATAATATTAGATAAGTTATATGTGTTGTTTACTGAAGGGGTTGATGCAAAAATAATTTCTCTGTGTTCAGGTATAACCAGGATCCACCATCGGAAGAGATTGACTAGGATATGTTATAACCAATGTTTCTAATATGAAGAATAGCTATGAGTCGTAGTTTCTCTCTCATAAAGTGTTGGCTTTTTTTATTCTGTGAAGCTTTTAGAAGCTCCTCAATATCTTTCTCCAGTGGCCTAGCTCTGAAGATATGTATAACAGTAATTTACTAGAAGAAAGGTGCATTTCTAATCATCACTATGCTTACTTTTATAGCATCAGAAATATTCCTAATAATGTCAGAAACATTATACCCCTACATAGTCCTGACATCGTAACTTTCCCAGAGATCCCCGAGTCACTCAGTAGGCAATACAAAGAAAGGATAAGAAAAAATGATTTTTATATGCAGATGAAATGGCTACCTAAATAAAAAGCCTGAAATAGGGGCTCCTGCGTGACTCACCTGATGCTCAGCTCAGTGGGCTAAGCAACTGCCTTCAGCTCAGGTCATGATCTCAGGATCCTGGGATCAAGTCCTTGGTTGGGCTCCCTGCTCAGGTGGGAGTCTGATTCTCCTTCTCCCTCTGTCCCTCCCTGCCCCGGCTCATGCTTTCTCTCAAATAAATAAATAAAATCTTTTTGAAAATTTTAAAAAGCCTGAAACAGCCCTCAAAACAAATAAGCAATTAAAACTAGTAAGAACAAGGTTTACATACATCAAGAAGACGGACATATAAAAATCAGCTATGTTCTTATACCAACAATACCAGTTATATAATACAAAAGAAAAACACAGATAGCCTTCAAGATATTTAAAAGATTATGATAACTCAACATTGTGGATACTTAGGAAAAAATTATTCATTATTTGGGAAATATCTAAAGGAAATTGTTTTGTTTCCAAAGAATAGACGGTTAAATTTGGCGGTTAAATTGAATAAAAACAAATATATATATAAAACAAATATATATATATATACATATACATATACACGTGCACAGATATAAGTGACAGGGAGAGAGAAAACAGACTGTAGGGATTTAAGAGCATAATTATTTCTATAAAGGTGAAAAAAAAATGGTCCCAAGAAGCAAGTAAATCTGGTCTACAATGCTCTATGTATTTTGTTCATAATAACATTGCAGAGAAATGCTATAAAGTTTGTTAAAAATGGGGAGTACATACACAAGTCATTACATGATTCTCTTGTCTTTCCTGTACTTTTAAAACTTTTCAAAATCCAAAATTTGTAAAGGAAATAAGTGAAAACCTTGTTATTAGAACCACACACGTCTGTATTTATAAGATGCACACATGAGTTATCTCACCTGTATAAATCATACATATGATTTATGGATCCTAAGACTACAATAGAAAAGGAGAGATTTAGAATGTCCATTTCAAATCCTTTAACCAATTTACTTAATACAAATATAATTTCAGATCTATGTTATTGAAAATCTCTTGTTAAATGGGATTTCCTTTCCCTTTTGCTTTTCTTTTGTCGATTTAATCTTAGTAACGATTCTTAATTTATTTCAAAGGCGTGTAATTTTTTATTTTTGTCGAAGGATTCAAGAAGAAAACCATAGAGGTAGCAAGTTATATATTTGGTAGTTTCCATTTTTTTCCTCTATCATTTTCAAATTCCAGCAGCCATGGTTTTGGCATAAGGTATAAGAGGACCGATTTGTCCCATTCTTTGCTATAGGAATTGAGGGAGCAGGGGGGAAATTAAGGGTCACCTGGATATATGCTGTTCTATGTTCCGTTAAGAGACTATGTGGTCTGGGGAGCTCAATGATTCTGTCCGATGTTTGGACTTCACTTGGCTCTATATACAGTCTTAAGAACAAGACTGAGCCTTTGTTGGCCTTAGTGGATTGGTGGGGGTTTGCTTGATTATCTCTCAAAGATGGTAAGAGATGGGATTCTATATGGACATTGTTCCAAAATTCTAGCATTCATAAGGAAGACATAGGAACTTAGTAAAATGCAGATCCCTTGGCTCTAAACAGAAATACTTCCAAGCAACAGGCTTGGGTCTGGCAAGAATCCCTCATTTTGAGAACTTCAGGTGATCCTGCTACTGTTCGCTCAGAGATCACAATGTTTGGCATGGTCAGAAAGTCATGAGTGAGCAGAAGTGAGGGGCCGCTCCCTTTGTGTTTCTCCTAAGGTTTTTCTGACTCCTCCTAGACCACCAGTCTATAGGATGGTAAGCCTCAAACTCCCACTTTGGACAAAATTCCAGAGACAAGTTGTATTAGTTTCCCAGGACTCTCATGACAAAGTACCAGAAAATGGGTGGCTTAGAACAACAGAAATTTATTCTCTGGCAGTTCTGGAAGTTAGAAGTCCAAAATCAGGGTGTTGGCAGAGCCACACTCCCTCCTAAGCCTCCAAGGGAAGATCCTTCCCTGTCTCTTCCAGTTTCTGGGAGCCCCAGGCAGTTCTTGGCCTGTGGCTGTATCACTGTCATCTCGGCTTCCACTATTCACATGACTGTCTTCCTTCTGCGTCTGTGTCTCTGTGTCACTTCTCCTTTTATGAGGCCACAAGTCATGTGGGACTGTGGGCTGACCATACTCAGTGTGACCTTCACTTAAGGAATTATGTTGGCAATGACCCTATTTCCAAATAAGGTTACATTCTGGAGTCCTAGGAAGGGGCTGGATTTGGGGGAAGGACACTATTCAACCCAGCAGACCAGCTTCAAACTACTTGATTAGCTATTACCTTGAAATAATGTTAAGCTCTTCATAAGCAAATGAAAAAAATATCCACTCTCTCCCAATTTTATTTCACTTCATTAAGATTCTTGTTTAACTCCTATGGTGATTCTTTTTTAGACTTTTCCCCCTATCTGTTTGTCAGAGGACAAAAGTATCATTTACTTTAGAATTACCTCATTGTTATCTTTGCAGGACTTGGCACATCCTCAGAAACTAGGAATTCCTTCAATAATATATCTGTGTGTGCATGTATGTAGGAGAACTGAATAAAAATCTCCCGGGAAATCACTGCTGCATTTTCCTTCGGTTGCCAAAAGAAAGATTTTTTGCAATGAACTGAAAGGAATAACCTGCAGAAGGCTGAGGAAGAAGTCTCCCTAACCTTTTTAACCATTCAGATATGATGAGAACCAACCACCCATTAACATTTAAAAAGCAGAGTTGATGCATACCAGTTCTGAAGGGGATTATTATTATTATTATTATTATTATTAAATAGGCAGACAAGAGAGACGTCAGAAATTCTAGGTTACATTTTTAGTCCCTGAGGCCCAGAGATGACAATAGTCAAGGAGAACGTAAGATCCAAAAAGCTCATTTCTCAATGGTAGGTAGCATTTTCAGGTGGTAGAGGGGTTGTAATAGTTAAGAACATCAGTAAAAATGACTCAAATCCAGGCTGTGCTTGATCTTGCCTCATCAGCACAGGACCTTGTGCACATCATTCTTTCCGAAGTGTAAAGTTCAAATTTGATTTAACTCAGAGACACTCCTCTACGGGCAGCTGATCTCTTGTGAAAGTCTCCGTGGAACATGTGGGGGCCCCGGCCATCTCCTTATGACTCAGTTGCATTATGTATCCAACACCACCATAATCTATTAAATCATGGCAATTTAAAAACTGCCTCAGAAACTCATTTTTTAAAAAAAGATGCACAGACCAATGCACTTTTTTCACTGTGATGTTGAAGTTTCCAGGATATTCCTGATCCCATTACTTCTAAGTGTTGCCTTTAAAGGACTGGAGAAGCACAGACAAACTGTCACAACTGAGCATTTATGAAGGAAATGGCTGTGCCCTTATAAATTGTTCTTAATCAGAATTTATAGACTTGGATCCTGGAAGACTCTCACAATGCTTTCCAAGTGGCCAGAAATATGTACATGTTAGTTTAATAATCATGCATCCTAAAACTGGTCTTTCTTTAATAAGGCAAGAATTTTTCCATTTATGGGTAAGAGAAGATGAGTTGGAATGTGAATCATTTGTTTCTCTGAAATCTTCCACCAGCATATCAGACCTCATTGATAACAGGGATAATGGGATGTGTGTGGTACTAATTCACTATGCCTTTGAAAAGCACATATATTTTTAGTAATGTAAAGTGGAAAATAATTGTTAAGCAGACATGACCCGAAGTTTCCATGTGCATCAGACAGTGTGGCCGACAGAACAGCTGCAGTCATTCTCACTTCTTCCCTTCCTATATCACATTAAATCAATAAGTACAAGTATGATAACTGAGGGATTTGGGGAGCATTTGGTAAAATATAAAATAATATGTATATTTAAAGTTCCCTGAGATAGTACTTCTCAACCTTTGTTATGCTTTGTAATCAACTGGGAGACTTTTAAAAGGTTCAGCTGTCCCCATCAGCTAATGAATGGAGAAACAAATTGTGGTATAGCCATACTCTAGAACACTGCTCAGTACTCTCCATACAGTATAAAGGAATGAACTACTATCATATTTAATAATATAATGAATCTCAAAAATACCAGGTATGTGAAGAAACAAGGTACAGAGACTAAATACTTTGATTACATTTACATAACATTCTTTAATCACTTTTAGTGGCTGAATTTTAGAGCATGTAAGTTGTAACTCAACAAAGCTTGGGATAAATCAGATACCCAAGTCTCACTCCCAGAGATTCTAACTCAGTTGTGGTGGCTTCCCGGCAAGAGCGATTTTTTTAAAATCTCCCAGGGGAGTCTAAAGCAAAGGTTGAAATCTGCTCCACTGTGTTCATATGAGGAGCCCCAATCTCCTTGGACTGTGGTATTGCAATCCCACACAATCGCAATTATCTAAAGTATTAATGTACAAGTATGACCTCTTCTCTACAAATAGACCTATAATATTATTTTCCTTATTGATGATTAAGTCATTTAATGACTTTAAGACAATACAGTGATATGTTTATATTTTTCTCTGTGAAGATCACCTTCCACCATTTAACTTCATTCAGGAGCATTGGTGAACATCGGTAGCTCCCATGTAATATATAACTGCACCTTAAAAATACATTTGCCTAGGGGCATCTGGGTGGCTCAGTGGTTGAGCATTTGCCTTTGGCTCAGGTCAAGATCCTAGGGTCCTGGGATCAAGTCCCACATCAGTTTTCCATCAGAGAGCCTGCTTCTCCTTCTATGTCTCTGCCTCTCTGTGTGTGTCTCTCATGAAAAAATAAATAAAATCATTTTTAAAAATACACATGCCTATGATATGCCTATTTGGGGTTAAATTCAGACTCAGACTTCTATGTGAGTCAAGATTTTGATGTGATCACTCAAATAGCTAAAGAAACCTCAGTTTAATAGGAAATATATATTAAGCATCTATTGCATAAAAGGCACCACAAAACCCAAGGAATTTCCTCTCTAGTGGGTCAAATAGGGCATGCATGCACATTCAGAACTAGAGTATTCACTACAAATCAACTACTACCCTAATCTCTACAGGCAGGGGAGGTAAAATATCCCCCCTACCTACAATGCTCAGACTGGTTTCCCGACCTCCTGGATCTCCCACATCAAATCCATCTCACCTCTTTAAAGCCAGATTGAATTTCTCAGTCTACAAATCTGATCTCCAACCCTCCTGCCTGAAATCATTCAACAGTGAACCTGCACCCAGAGGATATGCATCAAATTCCAACCTGCTGTGTAAAGGTTTGCAGCATCTGGGCCTTGCCTCTGGCCTCTACTTCATCCCACTGTTGCTGGCTTTCCCCTACAGACTTCTCCAATGTGTTTGATTTCCAAGCCTAGTTAAATACTAAATCTGGGGGTGGGGATAAAGGGGAAACAATGCTTGTTGACCATGTACTATGTTACTCTGGGCTGAGAATTATGCTAAGGCAGAGCTGAGTTCCTGGCGTGAAATCTGTGGGATAGTACAGTCGCCGTCCCCCAACTGAGGGCCGAGCAATACCCCTCAATTGGTTTAATGTTCTTTGGCTGCCATCTTGAAATTCCTAATCATGTTAATAATCTTATCTTTGACCCAGTGATTTGGAAAGGATAAGCCACAGAACAATGGAACACACACAGGAGTACAGGCAATAACCTGGGAATAGCGTGTGTGCCCTTGTGTCCATCAGTGGGGTTGCTGGTAGCTCCTGGTTCCAACTGCCCCACAGACCTTGGGGCAGTCGTGGGGAGTTCTCACTGTTTTTGGATGTTCTCTCTGCCTGGAACACATATTTGTAACTCCCCTCACACCTGTCAACTCACCTTCCACTACCTCAACATTGGAGAAGCATTTCCACAGGCTAAGACTCATCAATTGTCCTACAAAGTGTTGCAAGAGTTCATGATTTCCTCCTCAGAGGCAGCACTGGTCTGGCACTAACCCTTGTTCCAGCATGTATCACGAATATTACACAATTATTCACGCGTATTTCAGCCCTCACTAAATTGTAGATCCCCAAAGGAAAGAAGTCCTTTTATTAATCTCTGTATTCCTGACACTCAGCACATCACCGACTCTCAGTAAGGGTGTTTTACCGAATTAAGCTGCTGGCACTTACTTAGCAAATGGGCTTCCTGCTGATAGAAAATGAACGTGTGGTCAAATTACCCTCTTTATAAGCTCAAACGGGCATAGGCAAAGGGGAATCTCAGTCTATTTGGGGTGCTCTTAACTCTCCAATAATCCACCAAAACCCATTCAGATGAGCCCCGGCTGCTCCCACTGCAGTGAGTCTCTCCTTTTTGTCTGCTCCGTTCTCTCTCCTTGCCACCTACTCTGTCTCTTTTATGTAAAATTAAACAATATCTCAGACACTTGGGAGTAGGTTTTCCCCAGATGAATGAGTTTAATATTGCAGTGTTTACTTTCTGGCTTTTTGTTGAGGATTTAAATCCAGGTGTTTACAATATAAGGTTCTTCTGTAATTTGGGGTTTTCTTTCCCCCAAGTGGATTTTCTGAAGCAGCTGGTGGCACACATGTAAACAAAATCAAAATATTTGTTTATATGTTCCTATGGTTTTGCATCTACTGGACCTGGTGACGGAAGATGTTTATCTTATAGTTGACTGTGGATGATGTAATTGAGATTGTATTGCCTGGGAAATGTAAAGCAAGTGAAATGGGGTTTATAAAAATACATTAACTATTAGGGTGTATTGATATAAACCAGAATAATTACTGGTATGGAGCTTAAATAAAGCTGAAGAGAGACGTATACAGGTATCGAAAGAGATGGTACATGGTATTGAGCACCTATTATGAATTGGATACTAAGGTCAAAGAAGCATAGAGAATATGGTATGTGTTTTTGTGGATTTAGAAAAGCAGATATACATTTGGGATCCAGATGGTAAATTTGTAAATTGTTTTGCTCATCTAGGATATTCCCTAACTAATGGATCTTAAATAATACCTTGTCATCATAGGTGATTTCCTTAAAAATGTAAAAAATCCTCCTTTAAGAGAGAATTTGTGGCTTAGGAGTAAGGGTAGCAAAGACACAGGAAAAGGATATGTGTGGGCAGGCGAGGGGCACAAAGGAAGAGTCCCTGGGTGTTACCTGAACTCAACATAACTGGCAACAGAATTGTGTGTAGGCACAGGGCTGGACCCTGCAGAACAGCTCAGAATGACACCAACACAGTTGTCTGTGAGTGTCTACGTCTGTAATGAACGATCACATAGTTCCCGGTAAAGTTGCACCTGGGAAGGACACCGTGAAGGGCACTTATATGATGAGAGGAAAGCTTGTGTTAGGACCAGTGGATGAGATCAGATGAGACAGAAAAGCATGGGAACCAGGGGATCACTGGGTGGTTCAGCGGTTTGGCTCCTGCCTTGGTCCAGGGTGTGATCCTGGAGACCTGGGATCCAGTCCCACGTCGGGCTCCCAGCATGGATCCTGCTTCTCCCTCTCCCTGTGTCTCTGCCTCTTAATCTCTCTCCCCCGCCTCTCTCTATCATGAATAAATAAATAAAATCTTTAAAAAAAATGGGAACCACAGAAAAGGGACAACAGGGACAGAGAGGAGCAGGTGTGAGAGTGAGACTTAGACCAAGGCGAGGACACCTTGCAGAGGGAGACAGGTACCTACCGAACACAAAGAATTCTGCTTTATTTCAAAAAGTCACGGGAAGCCCTTGTCTAGAGCCACAGAGAGAGCTGATCAGACCTGGTCAAATCTATCAGGCTGCAAAGGGGGGCAAGATTGGAGAAAAGAGGGCATGAGAAGCCTCTCCACCATTCCTTGATCTTCTCGATGGCCTTCATCTCAATTCCAAACCCAAATGTATTAGATAGTAAAAGGCTTAATATTGGACACTGTGACACATGCACACACACGTACACACATGCATCACTATTCTTCATTATTCAGCCTTCCCTTCTAAAGAGCTGCAATCACTTACCAGTGGTAAAAAAAAAAAAAAAAAAAAAGAAAGAAAAAAAAAAAAGAAAAAAAATATCCACACCTACAGTCTTTTTTTTTTTTTTAATTTATTTATGATAGTCACAGAGAGAGAGAGAGAGGGAGAGAGGCAGAGACACAGGCAGAGGGAGAAGCAGGCTCCATGCACTGGGAGCCCGATGTGGGATTCGATCCCGGGTCTCCAGGATCGCGCCCTGGGCCAAAGGCAGGCGCCAAACCGCTGCGCCACCCAGGGATCCCCACACCTACAGTCTTAAAGCAACTTCATGGATAGCTGGGTCAGGACTTGGCAAGGTCACACAGCTGCTTGGTGAAGGGGCTCTATCCTACAGGTCAGGGTCCCTGGTATAAGAAACAAAAACAACTCTGAGCATTCCTTAGTTAGCCTTGTGGAGTCTGGCAGCCATGCACGAGGATAGGCCAGCCAGGTTCAAGATACATCTGTGTGTGTCAAGGAATGTATAGAAATGTAAGCCAGCTGGACAGTTGATTAGCTTTTGTAGGTTCTGACCAAGGGAGCACATTTTTGAGGGACTGCATATTTGTGCTTCTCACTAATCAAAGGCACCTGAGTGGGAGAAACACAGAAGTCATTTCCTAATTGGAAACAGTTTGAGAATCTAAACGCTGGAGTTGGCCCCCTGCCCCACCCTCCCTAGTGAACTTGGAGCTTTCCCAGCATCCAGAATAAAGAGTGGCTGTATGATAACCTCATGCTGGTGGAAATGTCAAGCATCGATTGTACTGGGCAGAGAGGATACAGCCCATTCCTTGCCCTGAATATTGCACAGACATGAAGTTTTCCTGGAATGAATTACCAAAGGTCCCAATAATGTCAATATAAGAAATCTCATTTTATTATGATGGAGCTTTGAGACATTTGAGTTCAATACCTACAAAAATAATTGTCATATTTATCTATTGAGTTCCTTTACTCAGTCTACCTTTCTTGCACACCACATCACAAACCGACTCTCTGAAAGTTTTTTTTTTTATTTTTTTTATTTGTATTTATTTATTTATTTTTTAATTTACGATAGAGAGAGAGAGAGAGAGAGAGGCAGAGACATAGGCAGAGGGAGAAGCAGGCTCCATGGACCAGGAGCCCGACGTGGGATTCGATCCCAGGTCTCCAGGATAGCGCCCTGAGCCAAAGGCAGGCGCCAAACCGCTGCGCCACCCAGGGATCCTTCTGAAGGGTTCTTGAGACAAAAAGGCAGATGACACACAGAGCTTGCCCTTCAGGAGCTTCTAACTAATGGAAGAGACAGATTGGTAAACAAATAGGAAATCAGATAGAAGATTGTGGTTGGTTTGAGTACCATGAGGCACAGATGAGGGGACTGCACACTCTGTCTGAAACTGGTGAGCTTCTAGTGTCTCTGTTCTCACTATTTACTTCTCCCTTTGGGATCAGTGGTCTTCTTTTCTTCGTTTCGATGACTGCCCTTTCATTTCAGTAGGGCTCTCCTTGCTAGGCAGAGGCAACCTAAGGTAAAACCTCTTTTCACCAGTACTGTGGGAAAGCCCAAGATGAGCCTCTAGTCATTCTCCAAATTCTCACCCTCGATCCTCATGCCCCCACTTCAAGGATGGCATGCGTTATTGGAAGAGGAAGTGAACTCATGCTAACAGAACATCCTTCTTACATTTTTTTGCACTGTGAAATCTCTGGCTGGCTAAAAGCTGAAGAAGACTTAATCTCTACCTTACATTTTAATTGTTTATGTAATTGCATATCCATATTGTGTTTTTTTTATTCATCACGGATCCATGGGACCTAGAAAAGACAGATGGGATGTTGGCCTCATTAATACATACTCATATTAATAATAATGTAAAACATTATTGCAAACAAAAACCCACTTAAAATAATCAAGAAAAAGTGGAATGTTACCTTGTAACCATTCCTTGGAAACAAAATATGAAAATACAAATATGATTGATATAGAAGAATCAATAATTGTGTATCTGTGTTTGATTTCTTATTTCAAATGTCTACTTCAACTCTCTTGGCTTCTGGTTTTTATGCAACTGTTCTACAGTTCCACATAAATCCCCAAATATTTATCAATCAAGCCGTTGTCTTCACCAAGCAATGCAAGGGTAGACGGCATTACTGTCCAGTTTGGTAACTCTTCCATTATGGTTCCTGTCTCATCTGGATCCTCAGCACGACTTGTCAATCTTGCATCTTGTTGGAATGACTAGTCCCTCTCACTGCTATTAAAAATTTACCATAAACCTCAGACACCCTGCTTGATCCTCTCTAAGTCAATGTACTCACCTGAATAAATGAATGGAGCATATTGGGGGGAAGACATCCAGCCTTATAATACTGATCTCTCTGGACCAAGCTTCTCTGCCTCCATTTTTTCTTTCTTAAACAGATGCTACTTTTCTTTCTGCACCTTAAGGAGTAGTGATTTACAGAGTTGTGTTCTCTTTTCTTGCTTCTCAACTGTCACTGGGTGGCTTTCCTGAGAAGCCAACTCCAAGATGGAGCCGAGCATGCAAGGGTCTCATTAGCACCATGATCTTGGACTCCACGCTTGTGGGAGGGAGAGGGAATAAGTGGGCAAAGAGGTCTCTCAAAAATTCCCCAAATTGGAGTGGGAGAGACAGGCTTTTATCTGTCTGTCTGTCATCAGATGGAGATTGCCAACTATCCTGGGAAAGGATTATGATCTTGGGAGAAGTGGGTCTTTCAGGTGGAGGGACCCTCCAAAAGTAACTGCAGTAGAGGATGCCAGTAACACTTCAAAAAGTTGGATCATGAGGTTTTCATTCCTGAAGAATTATTTTGGCTCTGCATCACATCATCATGTCCACCACAGATTGCCCCTGGATACACACACACACACACACACACACACACACACACCCCATGTCTCTGTGACTTTACCTCCTGTCTATATCTCAAATCTAACCTACTCTATCATTCTTATTTCCTCTTGTACCTTGAAGTTGGAAGATATAGATTTAGGAACTTGAATTTCCTGTTCCACTCATCATCTTAAGGAGGTTCATCCATGAGAATGAAGCCCACGTTCCAGAAGCAGAGGCCAGAGTGGATGGTCTGCTAGTCATCCTCAAACCCAACTTTCTTTCTATGGTGACAGGAAACTTCCTTTCTTTTCCTCAGCTAATTTCAATAGAGCTTCTGATGCTTGAAGTGCGGGAAGCTCTGACTAATACCGAACATCACCAAAGACAGGACTAAGCTGGATCCTGGCAGGTCATTGTGCCCTTCAAGTTAGGCAGCACCTGCCTGGTATTTGTCTGGGCTTTGTTATGTCTGGCTGACTTGTGCCCATATGATTAATCCCCACCATGCTTTATTTTACCTCCGTGCTTTCTTTTTCCTTTATTTTATTTTAATATGCTTGGTTTAAACAGGAAAGTGCCTGCATTTTTCATGCAGTCGACAGGATGATTCATTTCCCAGAAATGTTTATGCCTCTTTTATCAGAAAGAAAAGAAGTAGGAAGGGGGGTGGAAAAAAAGCTTTGGAATTACTTTCAGACACTCACTTCCTTCTCCACTCTAACATTTAATTGCTCGTCAACACCCTTAAAGAATTATCCTTTACCAACACATACATTTCATACAGCACAGCTGAAGGCGAGGTAAGAAGAACACATCTGACTCATCTTTTACAGGGTGAGAATTCAGGGAATGGTACATGTGGCTACTTGTGTGTGTGAGTTTGCATGTACACATAGGAAAAGTGGCTTTTCTGGTGGGGAGGCTCAGCAGTGGGCTGGTTTTCTTAACTAGCCTCCTCCATCTACAGACCATCCACTCTCCTGTTAGAGATGAGTGGACTCCTATGGGAACTGAATGAACACTGTCTTTCAAAGCAAGCTACGCCCCAGTGATGCTGATTCTTGAAGCAATGCAAAAAAAAAAAAAAAAGAATGTGGGGAAGGTACCACTTGAACTTGTCAATGATATTTAACTTGCATTTTACTTTAAATCTGGCTCTCGGCCATGGAGGAAAACATATTTTCTTAGAGAAGAGGATTGATTAAAAGTACCTCACTGCCACTGCCTGTTATACATTTCTGAATTCTAGGTTATAATTGATTGCTAGGAATCATAAAATAAATAACATTCGTGGCACACTTTGTACTGTGTCACATATATTATTTCCTTTTCTTACTTTTCGGTATTACATGACATTTTGAGAAGTAGTTATTCAATTTCTCAGGCTAGAAATTTAAAACCTGAGGTCAAGGCTGCCAAGAGAAGTGCCCAAGGTCATATTGCTAGGGAAGGAAAGAGTTAACATAACTTGAGCTGTCTGACACCAGAGACTAAAATTCATCCAACACAGAATGCAGAATAAATAGGAGAGAGTTGAATTTCTCTAAAATATTATATATCCAAATAAGACCATCAGCAACCTACTCATAATGAAAGCAATGAGGGGATCCCTGGGTGGCTCAGTGGTTTGGCGATTGCCTTTGGCCCAGAGCGTGATCCAGGAGTCCTGGGATCAAGTCCCACATCAGGACTCTCTGCATGGACCCTGCTTCTCCCTCTGCCTGTGTCTCTGCTCTCTCTCTCTCTCTCTCTCTCTCTGTGTGTGTGTGTATGTGTGTGTGTCTCTTATCAATAAATAAATAAAATCTTTAAAAAAAAATGAAAGCAATGAGGGATTTCTGTTTCTAGAAAAAGAGCTAGACACAATTCATTCAACAAATATTTATTGAGCTCTTTCTTATCATGCACCCTACTATTCTGCTGCCCACCAACCTTGAGTTGACCTCTTTGACAGTTCTTTTGTACAGCTGAGACCATAGCACTTGCCCAGAAATACCCCTAGAGCTTGTTGAGTCAGAATTCATGGGAATGGGTGGGGAATATGCACTTTTACCATGTATTCCGAGCAATTCTTATGGGTGGCAAAGCTTGTCCTTCTGGTTTACAAATCCTGTCTCATATTCCCAAATAGCTTGAATTTATCATTTTCTTACTCCCAGTACTCAAGGTAAATACTGCCAGAGAAATGAGTACCACTTTGTTTCTCTTTCCATTATTAGCTTTGAAATAACATTTTCTCTCAAATGATCCTTCCCTGAAGCAATCAAGTGACAGGTGCTGATAATTCAGAATCGCAGAATCAAGTCACTGAATATAGGGATATTTGGCCGCATTTGTTGGAGAAAACTCTCAGGGTGGTCCAACTGTGAGGGGTTTGTTTTGTTTTTTCATTTTGCTTTTGCTTTGGCAGCAATCCCATCAGTTTGTCTGACTAAAGTTTCTGCCTGTACTTTAAAGGATTCATCCTCTCGTTCTGCCCTGTCCTATGAATTACATCGTAGAATTTCTGCTAATTCGGAACATCCCGTATCAAGGGGCAGGTATTCGATTATGTGTTTGTATTTCAAAATGAGCAGATGCAAACATATGAAACACTTGCTCTTTTATGGGTCTCTCAGGATCACCTATCTTCCCAACATCTTAAATTTAAAATCATCAGTCAGCCTTTACATTCTTGAATATCAACTTTAGTCTTTACAATCTCCAAAGAATCAAATGGTATAGTACCAAGTATTGACAGAGAACCAGAGTGACTAAATTCTGTGTACATCCAGAAGGAAAGACAGGACTTACCAAAAAAAGGCTTTTACTGTTTAGGTTGGGACCACTGCTACCATCTGATCTGTGAATTCTGCTTTCCAGGGATCCATTCCCCCAGGGGTATAGATCCTTCTTCAAGATCCATGTAGGAAAAAAAAAAAATCTATGTAGGCAAAGCAAGGCAAGAAGATTCTGAATCAAGAACTCATTAAATAGGTAAAAAGGCCAAATTTTTGCAATCAATCTGAAACAGAACCACCAGACTATTTAACAATTGTTCATTAATATTAGTCCTCAAGTCTTTTTTTTTTTCCTTTTTTTTTTTTTTTTTGCAATCTGAAATGTGGCCTCCTTTCCATGTCAGCATCCTAGTTACACATCAACCGCCTCATCAGTTTGAGGCGGGACACAAAGGTTAGGAGGGAGGGCTGACCAAGAGAAATAACAAAAGAGGAGCTTCTCAAACCATAAGACACAGAATCTTTTAAAGCATGGAGAAGCAACATTTCTAAAGTTCTATGCTAAATGTTAGAAATTTACATTGTATTGTGTGTAATTGAAAATGAGTATATTGGAGACGGGGAGGGTGGCGGGGTAACTGGGTGGTGGACATTAATTAATTTTATATAAGACTGGTGAATCACTCACCTCTACCTCTGAAACTGATAATACATTATTTGTTAATTAGTTTAATTTAAAAATTTTTTAAAAAACTCTATATTTGGATATAATGAAAATGAAAGCAATGAGACATTTTAAAAAGACATTTGCTAATTTTAATTGTTAACGTAAAGTACCCTATGCCACTCAAACTGGTTCTTTAGTGAGAAGATGACCGTATCTTAGCAACGTATGGTTGTAGCAATATCTTGTTCTAAACTTTTTATTAATAGTATGGTCATTGCAATTTATTTGAAACTTCGTTAAAAATTTTTATGTCAGAACTACTTTCTTATGTTATTGTTCCTAATATCGAACTGTTCTCATTTTTAACTAACTAAATAAACAACATGTTAGACTATCTTCCTTAAAAAAAAGAAAGAAAATAGCTATGTCTAATCTGGGACCTTTAACAGTTAACTATTAACACTGGAACTGGGTACTGCTCTGTTGTGGTGGCTGCTGTGCTTATTGTAGGATGTTCAGCAGCATCTTTGGTCTCTACCCATTATAATTTTTTAAAGATTTTATTTATTTATTCATGAGAGGCAGAGACATAGGCAGAGGGAGAAGCAGGCTTCCTGTGGGGAGCCTGATCCCCACGGGACTTGATCCCAGGACCCCAGGATCACGATCTGAGCCAAAGGCAACCACTGAGCCACCCAGGCGCCCCTCTATCCATTAGATGCCAATGCACCTCTTCCTCATTATGACAACCAAAAACATCTCCAGACATTGACAAATGTCTTATGGTTGGGGGGAAGGGAGATCCCCCCAGGCTGACAATCACTGAACTAAGTAGACTGGGTCTGCTATGTGGGTCACCTCTCTGTGTGAGGCAGTACCTAGCCTCCACCAAGGCCACAACCCCACTGCAAAGGGTAACTGCTGGATTTGTCACCATTGGTCAAGTCTTCACTGCTGTTGGGATCCAGCTGGCATTCCCTTCCCTCTGTATTAGAAGTGGGAACTTTCTACTAAAAGCTTGAGGTGTACTCCTTTGCACAAAATGTCCTTGGTTTTTCCCACTCTGCTGTACTACTAAACCCTACTAAGCTTTCAAAACTCGGCTGACAGGTAAACTTATTTCACATTTTCTCTCAAGTTGAATTAGGTGTTCTGTAATAATCATGTCTCAATAAGTACACATATTGTAATATAGTATAATTGTAAATAGACATATTCATCCCATCCACTAAGTTGTGAGTTGCTCAATCCTATGTAGCTCAATCCTATATAGCTATATCCTATTAATCTTCTGGGTATTTCCTCTACTACCCAATGGATACTCAATGAATATTTTATGAAGAAAGGAATGCTAGTTATATGTATTTTGGGTTGTTTTGTTTTGCTTTGTTTTTATTGGTATAAATTAACAGAAGTTTCCTTTCCTTATACACTAAGTTTGATTTTTATGGTGTTATAGCAGGGAAAGTTTTCCCAGCACTGCTAAAATCCCACCATGACAAATCCATTGATGATAGGGCTAGTTCTAGCAACTTTAAGTGCTCTTCATGTGACATTGATTCTCTATCTGTGGCCAGGGAATCCTGAGATGCTCATGCACTGTTGGACAGCTGCCAAAAGTACACCCAAAACCAGACTTTTGGCACACCTGCTTCATCTAGTTTCTGGGGTATGACTTAAATCTTCTGATTTACTAGCAGTCAAAAGTAAATGACATTATAAAATGTGCATCTGGGTGTCTTCAAGGAAGTATTTATTTCCAAATATCCATCCTGCCTTATTGTAGGATGCAGGATGACTTAGTGAATCCATGACCCTGGCAAAGTACCTATATAATCCATCCTCACATAATTTTTATATTTGTAAATCAAGAAATAGATACCCAACTTAAAACATCGGAAGGGAGCTCAAAGAGAGACTTCCCTGAGTGAAATTCAACCGTGGTAGCAGGGTGAAAGGAAAACAAAGTTGATCACCCACTCACCATTGATTCTCAAATGCCAGCTTTGATAGTTTTTCTGAAAGGCCTTGATGGCATGAGGATTTATGCATGACCCACTTATTCATGCAAGCCTCCCTCTTACTCTGTGCAGGCACTTTCCCGGGAACTGAGAATGCAGCATCGAGCAAGACAGACAGGGTCGCTGCTCCAGTGAAGATGGAATTCTAACATGGAGAATCTGAGAAACAAATGAAGAATATTTCTGACAATTGCATTTTAGAAAAAACAAAACAAAACAGTGCTACATAAAGTGTTAGTTGGAGCACAAGGGAAACACCACATATCAGATGAGATTCTCAGAGAAGGCCATGAGGATGACTCCTGAGCTCAGGTCTAAAAGATGAAAGCAAACAACTTTTGCTAAAAAGCAGTTGAAGAGGAAACAGCAAGTAGAAACTCAGTGAAGAAGAAATATTCTTGACAAAAACAGGACCAGTATGACGGAATCTTAGTGACCGGTAGCAGATGGACTAGGGCCAGGACACATAGGGACTTGGAGATTTTTTTTTAATTTTTAATTTATTTTTTTATTGGAGTTCAATTTGCCAACATATAGCATAACACCCAGTGCTCATCCCACCAAGTGACCCCCTCAGTGCCCATTACCCAGTCACTCCAACTCCCTGCCCACCTCCCTTTCCATTACCCCGTCTTCATTTCCCAGAGTTAGGTGTCTCTCATGTTTTGTCCCTCTCACTGATATTTTCACTCATTTTCTCTCCTTTCCCCTTTACTTGGAGATTTAAAAAGAAGGTGGCATTTTATGCCAAAGACAAGCAGCCATTCATAAGTTTTAAGCAATAGAATGACACGATCTTACTAATTTTGAAAGATCTCTCTTTCTGCCAGTATTAAGGTCCAAACAGCACATCCATAGCAGGAATACTCTTTACTTTTCTGGCTGGATCATCTGCTAACCTATAACACATTAAGTATAATTAGCAGCTGTAATGGAGGCTTCAATTTTGAAGACTATCTTTGTATTTTATTTTTATTTTCACTCATCACCATAATCATTAATATCATCTGTAGTTATTAGTTCATTCCCTCTATGCTGCTAAAAAACTGGCTTCTAAATAACTGAAACTTTACTGTACTTTAGTCCTCCAGAATATAAGCCTTAATATCCTTAATATTTTAATTCTATATATGACTCTTTTTCCTCTATCACTGGACATTCATTTTTTATACAAATACAGCTGTATTCAAGGTAATATAAAATAGTTACAGCTTTACAAATTCCTTTAATAATGATCTACGCCTGAAAATACAGGGTTAACTTTGCAAATCTCCAGAGCTCATACAAAGCAATACATTTGAATCAATGAGAAGTAATTGGCAGGGCAATAGGTTATATACTGATATGAAAAAAAATATTAAATATTGGTTCCTTTTTGTTGAAAAGCTCAGGGGTAGAAGGTACTGTTCTTTCTCTGCATTTGTCTATTTTTAATTAAAGGAATACTTCAAACTTATTATTAGAAATAGGGAAGAGCTAGAAAATGATACAGGTTTGGAAGAGAAAAGAAAATACTGCTAAGAAATCAAAGATGTTTATCTTCAAACCTCAGTTACCCAGATGACTATAGCCTATAACACAAAAGAAAGTATCAGGAGACAGAGGTCAAAGAGAAAATGTTCCAGATTATTTCATTTTGACTAACAAGTGGTATATTAATCAGCATTCTCCAAAGAAACAAAACCAATAGCAAATACAAATATATAAAAAGAGATGTATTTAAAGGAATCAGCTCACATGATTATGGAGGCTGACAAATTCCAAGATATACAGTTAGTGAGCTAAGAAGAGTCAAGGTTTTAGTTCAAGTCTGAAGACAGAAAAAAATTGATGTTTTTCTCAAAGGTAAATAGGAGGCAGACAGGAGGGATTCTCTTTTACCTGTGGGAGAGTCAGACCTTTCGTTCCATTCAGGTCTTCAACTTATCATCCGATGACGCCTAACTACATTAGGGAGGATAATCTGCTTTCCTCAGTCTATCCAATTTAAATGATAATCCTCATAGAAACACACAGAATAATGTTTGACTAAATATCTGGGCAGCCTGTGATCCAGTTAAGTTGACCTGTGAAATTAACCATCGCAAGTCGTTAGGTAATTTTTAAAGCTTAGTCCAGGATTAATTTATCTGTCCATCCTTTCAACATTTATTGATTTCTTGGTAAGCATTAGGTCCATTTTGGGTGCTGGGGATCCAGTAAGTGTAAGAAGTAATCTCTGACTTTGGGGTGCCTGGGCAGCTCAGTCAGTTAAGGTCTGACTTGATTTTGGCTCAGGTCATGAGGTCAAGATCCACATTAAGTTCTGCAGTGGGGCATGGAGCCTGCTGAAGATTCTCTCTCTCCTGCTTCCTCTTCCCCACTCTTTCTCCAGAAAAGAAAGAAGAAAGAAAGAAAGAAAGAAAGAAAGAAAGAAAGAAAGAAAGAAAGAAAGAAAGAGAAAGAAAAAAGAAAAAAAGAAGAAAAAAGAAAAAAGAAAAGAAAAGAAAAAAAGAAGAGAAGAGAAGAGAAGAGAAGAGAAAAGAAAAGAAAAGAAAAGAAAAGAAAAGAAAAGAAAAGAAAAGAAAAGAAAAGAGAAAAGAATCTGAA
This sequence comes from Vulpes lagopus, assembly GCF_018345385.1. Taxonomy (NCBI): domain Eukaryota; kingdom Metazoa; phylum Chordata; class Mammalia; order Carnivora; family Canidae; genus Vulpes; species Vulpes lagopus. The sequence goes on from NC_054831.1 coordinate 12,617,974, forward strand.
TTCAGTGGCCCCTGGGAAATAGGAAAATGTGTACATACAAAATCAAAATGCCATGAGACAGTTACTAAAGGGAATGGATTGGAGAGATGTATAGTAAGTCTTTAACTCCAAAATGTAGAAAATGGTAATGAGATTATCTGCCAAGAGGAGATAAACCTCACAGAGAGAGAGAGAGAGAGAGAGTGCCTGAGCTAAAGAAATGCCCTGCATCAGAAAGGAAAGAACAGGAAAGACAAGTGGACTGAGGAACTTCCAGAAGCCTGTTTTGTGGAGAGAAGAACTAATAGTGGGAAGTCTTATGAAAGGCTTTGTAGACACTGAGCATTCCCCCTTGACTGTTACCACGAGCCAAGTAAGAGTTTTTACTAGATGAAAGGGAACACAGCAGTTCACAAAGAATTGTATTACATTTTTGAAAAACCATAGCTAGTTTTTACCTGAATTTATCCAAAACACCTTCCTTGCAGGTGCCAACCATTAACACTTGTTCTGCCCTCTACCGACTTACTCTGTCAAACGTTTAGACTTAAAATTTATATCATGATCCTTTCATTCAATGCCCATTAATTAAGCACTGGCCACGACAGGAACCATGCTGTGAATCAGTGGATTACAGTGGACGGGACAGATGTGGCCCTTTCCTCATAAAGCTGGAAGTTTTCTAGAGGAGGAAGTAAATAGAGAATCGTAAAATGAAAATAAACGTGATTACTGCAATGAATGTAATGTATAGCCACGACTTAGCAAGTCTAAACTCAGAATCATCCCCAAACAAAAGATCCCCAGAGAGACCTACGGAAATCTTAGGCTGTTTTGTCTTAGACAATCAGTGACACAATTGCTAAAGTCTTTAAATCAACTTGTAGGATGCCTCTGAAGTCCTCATAAACCCATGGTCTTGCTCAGGCATAGAACTATTATTTTAACCATCATCTCCTCCTGAGAACAAGAAATAAATTTCAAATTTTTCCTTGACTTCATGATCTGACTCATCCACACATTGTTTCTATTGGTTATCACCCATGAATTTCACCACTGCCTTTTCAGCATTGTTGTTTATTTGACTTGGAAATTATACTTTGAGCCTATGCTGTAAAAATCCAAGAAATGACATAAAGGATAAGAATCAAGTTTGTCACAGTTTTCTGCCTCTGGGCAATTAGAGTTTTATAGCATCTTCTTATAACTAAATGGGAAACATAAATCCTGTAATTGAAATGAGATGAACTCATTTGCTTACCTGAAGACCAAGCTGTTTTTCATCATGCCAACTCCCAACACCCAGAGACTCAAACAGAAAGCTCCGACCTTTGGAGAATTACCACCAAAATGGTTTTAATATTGAGAAGGGGAGGGAGAATAAGAGAAACCCAGAAACTGAGACCTGGTTCATATCCACCAAGCCCTGGTCTGATTCTCCTGGTTGGTTGGCATCGCTATTAAAAATATTTGCAAGCTGCAGTAATTATAGCCCAAACAATTTATTGAGACCTTCTCTATCTTCCTGGTACATGCAGTCAGGTCTTTCCACTGAGTTCCACTCCTTGGATTCCTGTTGCTGTTGGGTGGTGGCCATTCCCATTCACCTCAGGCCCCAGCCACTCTTCCTCCTCTTCTTCCTCTTCCTCCTCCTCCTCCTCCTCCTTCTTCTTCTTCTTCTTCTTCTTCTTCTTCTTCTTCTTCTTCTTCTTCTTCTTCTTCTTCAGATTTATTTATTTATTCATGAAAGATGAAGAGAGAGAGGCAGAGACATAGGCAGAGGGAGCCTGATGCAGGACTCTAACCCAGGACCCCGGGATCATGCCCTGAGCCGAAGATGCTCAATCACTGAGCCACCCAGTCATCCCAGGCCACTCATCTTTGGAAAGACCTTCCTTCCTTCACAGCATCCATGCTCACAGGTGATGTGACTAAGGCGCTTTTCAACTCCTAGTGAACTGGAATTCTCTCTTATCATTACGGTTACCGTAGAAAGAACAAATAAAGGCTGAAAAAAAGAGACTAATGTTGGGGGCGTGAGGGTTGGTGGAGTTTTTAACAGAGAAAAAGATTTTACATAGTGAATTAGCATAGATAAAACATTGACTATCCCAGTTTTGGCTCTAATTTTGCATTTACATATCACTTATTTTAAGAATACTTAGACATTTAACTATACTAGGGGTTGAACTTTTTAATTTTAAAATGAGGAAACTCAAATACAGCCAGCAGTTAAATTCAATTAACTGTGTTAAATAGGAATTCTTGAGCTAGGAATGAACACATATTAATTCATTCATCCATTTAGCCATTCATGTATTAACTCATTCAATAAATATGTATTTCAAATCAACTGATATGAGCTGATTCTAGTCTAATCAGAGCCCTAAACATGCAGGGAAAGATTGGATGGTATTTTCTTATCATATTGGATTTATATGGCACAGAGAAACACTATAATGTATTTTTTTTTTTTAGCTTTTTAGTAGTAGAATAAACATTATCTATTTCTGGAATCAAACAACAGGGTTTTCATGGTTTTATAATCTCGTTCATTCATTCATTCATTCATTCAGTTATTCCTTTGGTAAATATATTACAATCCTACTACCTATATTGGATGAGGCTTATTTCCTACAGAGAGGAATAATTATCTCAATAGATTATTTTGGTAAATATGAGAGTCTAGCACGGCTTGCTCACAAGATGCCTAACAGGGAAACAGAATAGATTTGACACTTTATCTAGAAGTGGAAAGTTTCTCCGGAGGCAGTTCAGAAACACTGAAAACTTTTAAGCGAGGATGGAAGTTGGGTTGGGGGCTAAAAGCCTGAGAAGAAGAGAAAGGCTAGAAGGCTGCCCCATAGGCCATAGGAGAGAAGATGGAATCTCAACCAGGCAACCTGAGGCTGGGGGATAAAGAGGAAGCTACCCCTTCAGCAGAGATTTTGTGCTCCCATCAATGTACATACAGATTAAAAACCTAAATATAACCTAGTTATGTAGATGTAAGAGTCACCAGGTTATAAGCAAATATAAATCTATTAAGGGTCAGAAGTGCTAAGCAGTAAAACCCAATATTCATTAAATACTTCCCACATGTCTGAGTGAACAGATTAATTTTTAGAGATTAAATTCACAGATTAATCCTTGCAATAATCCTATAATTCTCTCCCATTTTACAGATGAAGAAACTGAGACAGGAAAGGTCAAAGAAAATTGTTCAAGCCTCCAAGCCACTAAATATTAAGTGATAAACTTAAAATCCAGGTATGTAACCACCACACTAAATGACATTATTGTTACTGTCATGGCATCTTTACTGTAACAATTTTTGCTCACATGTTCACTGTAACATCAAATTATACAGAACAATTATATAGTTCTGAAATTCTTTCTTTCTGAATCCCATCCTCTACAATTTTCTTCCAGTTTGGACTCTTTTCATATCTTATGGATTTACCTACATTATTTTATTTTACTTTATTTTATATTTTATTTTACTTTTTGAAGATTTTGTTTATTCACTTGAGAAAGAGACAGAGAGAGAGTGCAAGTAAGGGGAGAGGCAGAAGGAGAGGGAGGAGCAGGCTCCCATTGAGCAGGGAGCCCAATGTGGAGCTTGATCCCAGGACCCCGGGATCATGATCTGAGCCGAAAGCAGATGCTCAACCATCTGTCCACCCAGGCACCCCTTCTCCATAATTTTAGATAATATGCTTATTGATACTCTGTAATTAATAAAAATAATATCTATTTTCTTCTCACTATGACCAATGAGTCAGCTTAATGACTTTGACCTCCATTCTTCATCCCTAGGCCCGGTGTTTGACAGTTGTGTTATTGCTCTTGCTTTGTATACTGATCATTTATAACATTAGTATACATTTCTAATTCTTTTTTCCATTATGGTATGGTATCTGTTACCACTTTCCTGCTTTTTTTTTTTTTTAAGATTTTATTTATTCATGAGAGACACACAGAGAGAGGCAGAGACACAGACAGAGGGAAAAGCAGGTTCCCCACAGGGAGCCCAATGTGGGACTCGATCCCAATGTGGGGCTTGATTCCAGGACCCCTGGATCATGACCAAAGCCGAAGGCAGGCGCTCAACCACTGAGCCACCCAGGCATCCCCTCTTCCTTGTTTCTTAAAATGAAGTTGTCACTACCCTTTCATATCCTTTATATTTATCCACCACTCTTCCTTCCCTCTCTTGCCTCCCACCTTGCCAGTGAAATACTTCCTTTTTGAGTAATTAACTTTGTCAACTTTTACACTCTGTTCTGCACCCACAACCAAGCTGGACATGCTTTTTTCCCATGTACTGATTCCCAAGCTCTAAAGCACAATAACAGCTGCACCACTAGGACAATGCAGGTGATTTTATTAGAGCTGCATTTTCGTCTCAGATTTAAAGTTGGAGCCTTTGTGAAAGCTGAAAGAGGTGTTCCAGGGTCAAAGTCAAACTGGCTTTATGTCAGGATACCAAATCATACCACATTTTAATTTGCCTCCATGTAGGCTATGACTTTTCGGTACATTTTAGTTTTATTATTTCCCATCGCCTATTTATTTGGTTTTCCTTTTCTTTTCTCTTCCTTTCCTCTTCCTTCCTTCCTTCTATTCCTCTCTTTGTTCCCTTCCTCCCTCCTTGTCCTCCTCCACCCTCTCTCTTCCAACTATGAGCTTCGATATCATCCTATGATTTTTCCAAACTTCTCCTTCAAAGAAATAGAGATGACCGCAGGACTTTCTTGGGCAGTTTGGGTTTCCTCACTCACTCTTTTTTCTAAGAATCATGAATAATCTGGCAGCTTTGGGATTGTGAAAGGAGAGGAGGGAGGAGGCATGCCGGTCCTCTCTTCAGCTCTGCCCATCTGGACCTCTGCAGAGAGGACATTGTCCTCTCTGGTTCTCTTTCCAGCCACTCCTCAGCTGGTCTCCATCCTTAGTATCCACGACATGCAGTCCTTTGCCTGTTCCACTCTCTGGTCAGGAAAATTTGGCAGGACTCCTGAAGCCTGTCCTGAAATATCTTCACAGCTCCATCATGCTCTTCTATTTCTGGGTCACGCATGAGGGACTCTGTGAGGCTTGCCAGATTCCAGGGATTTAGATAGAAAGACTATAAAAATCTCTTCTGCTTCTGAGTTCCCCAAGCTCTATGGAAAAATCTATCGCAATGCCCCCTCCCCATTACCATTCAGGAATTGGGCTTTAGGGGAGGGTAGAGGGTACAAGTCCCTTCATCAGAGACCAGTATCAGTGATTTATTATGTGCCTTTAAAAAAAAAAAAAGAACTTTCACCCTTTCCTCAGGCCCAAGCATTTGGACCTTCGGCACAGCCAGAAAGTCGCATTCTCAATGCTTCTTCCCAATCTCGCATTTGCGTCAGTACTTCATTAAGTACCTTCTTTTGTTTTCCTTTGCTTTGTTCTTTTAATCCCACCCTGCCTGCGTGCCAAAGACCCTTTGGAACAAATGTCTCTGACAGCTGAGTCTTCCAGTGAGATGATCTATGCACTATACTCCAGGAGTGTCTGAATCACAATTCAAACTCAAGAAGGAAAGTCGTTCTACAGATGAGGCTTCACCAGTAGGCAAGTTTTACCAAACACTAAACCTACACACTTCTAAAACAAAAGTGGCCAGTCAAACATATTTTCTAAGTTGAACCTGACCCGAACTGATAAATCCTTCAGTGCAGTCCCAGAAATAAAGATATCTTGAATTTCAACCTTAGGCCAAGATGCTTACTCATTCTAAATTCAGGTCTTCAGTATATGTACAATGGGCACCCAGAGGCCAGATGTGATCATGCCTTGACTTTCTTCTCAGCCCCTCAGGGATCCACTAAAGAAAAAAAGCTTCTAGAGAGCCTGGGTGGCTCAGTGGTTGAGCATCTGCCTTTGGCTCAGGGTGTGATCCTGGGGTCCTGGGACTGAGTCCTGTATCAGGCTCTCTGCTTCTCCCTCTGTGTCTCTGCCTCTCTGTGTCTTGCATGAATAAATAAATTCTTTGAAAGAAAAGAAAGAAAAGCTTCTAGCAGATGACCCAAGGCCCATTTCTGCCACCTGGGTAGCTCGGTTCCCTTGACCTGCTCACTCCATAGGCCAGTGGCTCTTAAAGGACATTCAGATTAACACTCAACCTTCAGGGGCCTGCAAACATCAGGCTTTTTTGTTTGCTTTCTCCCATTTGCTTTCTTCTGTCCTTGGAAGACCATTTAAATAGGTTAAGTTGGAGCTGTGGTTGTATTCAAATTGATGTTCTAACAGTTCTTATTAAAGTTTAAAGAATCTTCTCAAAATCAGAAAGTACTTATTAAGCAGATATTACATACATTTTTGAGGAGAAGAGAAAGAGGAATCTTTGAGGCACCTCAGTTTTCTGCTTTAAAATATTAAGAGCATATTTTATTATTGCTACACGCTGCCATACAATATCCCTTTCCATAATAAATCCCTAGCAATCCTGAGGGATTTTAAAATAAAAAATATTCTTACAATCTGGAATCATTAAGATCTAAATGCAGGAAGGGTGCTGTGGCTACATAATCTTGCAAAACCCTCTAACCTTTTAATGCTTTGATTGATGAGTCTGATATCACTTGGCTTCAAGCTTCATGGGTCCATTGACTACTAATCAGGTTTAATAAATGTAATTCCATTTGAAAATATTAAGTACCATAAAATTATTACCTTGATGATTTTTAACTAAATGCATCCATAAAAAATTCTGACAGTTTTCATGAGCAGTGATCATTGAACAAAAGTGTTTTCTGCACGCAATATACCACATCCAATATATTTAGAATTATCTTTCTAGAGGTTTCCCCATTTCTTTTGTAATACAGGATAAAAAATTAACTAGAGAATGAGCAAAGTTCCTTAGTATGACTTATAAAATAGAAGCTTACAAAGAAAAATCAATAGAGATCATTTATTCTCTAAAAAATGAGAATAAAGTCTAAAAAGTAAGAGGGCAAATCTATTTTGATAAATATGCATTCAATAACTAGATAGCCTGGGGGTAAAAATAACCTGACTTAAATGAAAATTTAAGGATTCAATTAACATCCTTAGTGCTTAATGCCACCCAAAGGAATTTCGGAAAAAAGGTTCTTAAAGATTTTCACAATTTATTTAAAAATCAGGTTAATCACTGCACAGAGAACAAGATAAATGAAATGCAGTGCAAACAGATTTGTCATAATATAAAAAGATAAAAATACACAGCACATTTTTGAGAAGATAAGAAAGACGATTTATGGGGCGCCTCGGTGGCTCAGTTGGTTAAGTGTCTGCTTTCCACTCAGGTCGTGATCCTGGGGTCCCGGGGTCGAGCCCCATGTTGGGCTCTCTCTGCTCAGAGTCGGGGCGGGGAGTCTGCTTCTACCTCTCCCTCTTCCCACCCCCACTCCTGTGCACTCTCTCTCTCTAACTCAAGTAAATAAATAAAATATTTTTAAAAATAACGATGGTTTATTATGCTATTCCACAGTCTATTTTTTTTTTAGAAAGTCAATATCTAGAAAAACTGGCAGTTCCAGAAGCAAGTTTATTGTACTATGAGACTGTTGTGATTAATTTTACGTAGCAACTTGACTGGGGCCACAGGGTGCCTAGAAATATGATTAGATATTATTCTGAGTCCTTCTGTGAAGGTGTTTTCAGGTAAGAGTAACACTTGAATCCGTAAAATGAGTAAAGCAAACTGCCTCCCTAATGGTGGTGGGTCTCATCAATCAGTTGAAGGTCTGAATAAAACAAAAACGCTGACAAGAACCCCCTCCCCACCTGCCCTGCACAAGTAAGAGAGAATCACCACTTGCCTGGTAGCTTTCAGACTGAGACATCGGCTTTTCTCCTGCCTTCACACTTGCATTAAAACATCAGCTCTTCCTGGGTCTCAAGCCGGCTAGCCTCATGATGGAACTACACCATCGGCTCTCAAGTCTTCAGACTTGAACTAGAACTATGACATTGGCTCTCCTGGGTCTCCAGCAGAACAATTCTCCCTGCAGATCTTGAGACCTGGCAGCCTCCATAATCATGTGAGCTAAATCCTCAGAATAGATCCCTATTGGTTCTGTTCTTCTGGAGAACCCTATTATGATCCTCATTCCCAAGTATTTAACCTTGTGAAAATGTATGTGGTTTATTTATTTGAGAGAGAGACAGAGCTCAAGAGCAAAAGAGAAAGAAAGGACACAAGCAGAGGAGAAAGAGAAGTAGGCTCCTCCCACTCCCTCCCAACCCTGATGGCAGGGTTCCATCCCAGGACCTCGGGATTATGTCCTGAGCCAAAGGCAGACACTTAAGCGACTGAGCATCCCAGGTGCCCCCCTATTCTCATGATTTTAGAATAATGTTCAGTGCCATGTGGCATTTGCTAAATTAATATTCACTATGGGTAACAGCAAAGGGGTGAAAAGTGGGTGGATTTTTAAAACCAGGTTTAAAGTCAAATCCTTGCTCTGCCACTAGCTAGATGAGTGGCCCTGGGCAGATTAGTCAACCACTCTGAAAAGTGTGGCTCTTTACTTATGAAAAAAACATTAAAAAAATCTCAACTTAGAAAAAAATAATTAAAAAAAAACCTCTCCAGGGTTGTGTGGCTTAAGCAGACAACATGTGTGACCCCCTCCAACAAGGGAGGGAAAGGTAGGGCGGCTCCCTGAGTCCTGTTCCTGGGTGTAGCACCTGACCAAAAGTCTAGCATTAGCCACCAGAGAGAAAAGATGACAAGGATTTACAGAAATTAATTTGGTCCCATATATTATTGCCTTTCTACATTTGTTAGTCTCACGATGCCAAGGACATCTGACTTGGAGGCAGATGAGCTCCACGTCAGAGAGGACATCCTTAAAGGCTTCTCTATGGTCTTTTCTTGGCGAGAACAGAAAGACTGAACAAAAGAAAAGGTAAAGTTTTCCATATCCGTCACACATGAGGGACCCTCAGGCTTACTTTTCTTCTGTCCCCTCTTTTCCACAGGCTGGTCCTTGAGATAAGAGGAGGATGTTCAAGAGAAAACCTTGCAAAAGGTCCCAGGAGCAGTGGGCTGTGAACTCCTCTCTTGGCAGCTAGTTAAAGGGCAGAGAAACATCCAGAATGGTAAATGAATTGCTATGTGTGAGTCTGTGTGTCTGGATGTGTTATAATCAGTACCTAATATATTTTTGATCTGTAGTAAATTGCTTTTTAATGCTCTCTCCTTGGGACACCTGGGTGGCTCAGTTGGTTAAGCATCTGCCTTCAGCTCAGGGCGTGATTCCGAGGTACTGGGATTGAGTCCCACATTGGGCTCCCCACAGGGAGCCTGCTTCTCCCTCTGCCCATGTCTTGGCCTCTCTCTATGTCTCTAATGAATGAATGAATAAATAATAAATAAATAAATAAATAAATAAATAAATAAATAAATAAATTCTTTAAAAAAAATAATACCCCCACCTCGGGCATCTAGGTGGCTCAGTTGGTTAGGCACCTAGCTTCAGCTAATGTCATGATCCCGGGATCCTGGGCTGGAGACCTAGATCTGGCTCCCTACTCAGTGAGCACCCTGCTTATCCCTCTCCCTTTGCCTCTGCCCCTGCTTGTGCTCTTTCACTCTCAGTTTCTCTCATTTAAATACATAAGATCTTATAAACAAACAAACAAACCTCCTCCTCTATAGAAAAAACAATGGTTTCAGTAATAATCATGAAACAAAACTAATAAAAATAATAGCCAGCAAAGACCTGCAGACAGTAAAAGTCTTACTTATTGAATGTTACATAATTATGTTAGTAAAGAGCGAAGTAAAACAAAACAAAATAATTTTGCTGTATAAAAATTTAAAAGGGGATCCCTGGGTGGCGCAGCGGTTTGGCGCCTGCCTTTGGCCCAGGGCGTGATCCTGGAGACCCGGGATCGAATCCCATGTTGGGCTCCCGGTGCATGGAGCCTGCTTCTCCCTCTGCCTGTCACTCTGCCTCTCTCTCTCTCTCTGTGACTATCATAAATAAATAAAAAAATAAAAATTAAAAAAAAATAAAAAATAAAAATTTAAAAGCTGGAGGATGAGGGGATGGGGAAAATGTGTGGAGGGGAGTGGGAGGTGTAGGCTTCCAGTTATGGAATGATAAATTCCCAGAGATGAGGGGTGTGGCACAGGGAATATAGTCAGGGGTGGTGTTGTATGGTGAGGGGGGCAGCTACACCTGGGGTGAGCACAGCATTTAGTATAGAGCTGTGGACTCACTATGTTGTACACTTGAAACCATGGTCACATTGTGTGTCAACTACAGTTAAATAATAAAAAGAAGTACAACTACTGAATCAGTTTTCATATCCAGCTAAGCAGTTTGGACTTTGATCTTTAGGAGACAGTTCTATATTAGCTACAGAAATAATTTCCCATTAACTTTATTAGTTAATATTAGTGAAATATACACTGATGTACATTTAGTGACATGTACCCTAACAATTACACTAATGTAATATTAATGAAACATATTCTTTTTGCGAATATAAGCAAAAAATACAATTTAGGCAATTACTCAAACCATCCTGCTGTTGTAACGTTTAATTTCTCTTTAGGAAAAGGAATTAATAATTAAGAAAGAAGAACAAAATTTTAACATTATTTTTACATGCGTAAAATTTCACATTCATTTCATCATACAAATGTAACAAAGTATTTTCATTCAGGGAAACATTTTATGTGCAAATTAAAAGTTGCTGTGCCATACAAAAATATTACACCTTATAATTCATTCACACGGTTTCTGGGGCACCTGGGTGCCCCAGTTGGGTAAGCATTTGACTCTTGGTTTTGGCTCAGGATGTGATCTCAGGGTCCTGGGATCAAGTCCTGTGTTGGGCTCCTTGCAGAGTCTCCTTGAGAGTCTCTCTCTCTTTGTCCTTCTATCCCTCACACTCATACCCTCTCTAAAATAAGTAAATTTAGGGACTCCTGGTGGCTTGGCAGGTGAGTGTCTGCAGTGGGCTCAGGGTGTGATCTTGGAGTCCTGGGATCGAGTCCCACATTGGGCTCCCTGCATGGAGCCTGCTTCTCCATCTGCCTGTGTCTCTGCCTCTCTCTCTCTCTCTCTCTCTCTCTCTCTCTCTGTGTCTCTGAAAGAAAAAAAGAAAGAAAGAAAGAAAGAAAGAAAGAAAGAAAGAAAGAAAGAAAGAAAGAAAGAAAGAAAAGAGATATGCATAACAATTCCACATAAATATTATTTGGGACACATAAGATGTAGATAGTAGTTGTTCCTTGTTCCAATCACCTCTTGACAAATTGTCTTTCCCCTTCTGGAGAAGTGGAAAAGTTTCAAGAACCCGTGTTGCCTTTCTTTTAATTTGTTTTAAAATCAAATAATGCATTGAAGCACTCCTCCGATTACATTTTGAAAAGCATATTGCAGTATATAAAATAAAAATAAAAGTACCTCCTCGCTGCTCTTGACCAAGGATGTACCACTTCCTCTTGTTAATGGCTTAGGATTTCAAAACTGTCTATTCATTTACATGAATACATATGTACATATGCAAATATATATGTTTTCAAAATGGGAATGGAATTTAAAGATCCTGTTGAGCTGGATGACTTTTCAACTAAAATATGAACATGCGTATCTGCCTCAATATAGTTGTAACACATTTTTTTTTTCCATGGTACTGTGTAGTTGCTTAGTTTCTAGTACCCCTCCTAGGCAAACGTATAATTTGTGGCACCAGTGGGGTTACGTGTGGCCCTGTGAATAAAATGTAAGTGGGAAAAACATGTATCATTTTCAGGTGGAAGCCCTGAGGGCTATCTGCAAGCTACCACACCGTCTCCTCCGCTAGACAGTCTGGAGTAATACTCCACATTGATGTCTGCTTCATCTGCCTGCATCCTGGTTGAGAAGATACAGGACAGAGTCCCCAGCTGACCTGCAAGGGCCACATATGAGCAAGAAATAACCTGTTATTTTAAACCAATGAGATTTTGGAAGGGGTTCTCCAACATATTCTAGCATTTCTGGATTAATATAAATAGTATTATGGACAATTTTTTAATTCAATTGTTTTCCTAATAATAGAATTGGTATCACTTCCAATTGTTCAAGTATATAAAATAGTGGCAATAGACAATCTTACATTTATATCTTATTTTTTCTTGTACCTAAGGCAGATTTTATATGGAGGATATATATAGAGTCATTCAGATATTATCATCCTCTTAAAAAGCTCTAACTCTTTATACTATTAGAATTAGTCATGAGGGGGCACCTGGGTGGTTCAGTGGTTCAGCATCTGCCTTTGGCTCAGGGCATGATCGCTGAGGTTCTAGATTGAGTCCCGCATCAGGATTCCCAAAGGGAGCCTGCTTCTCTCCCTCTACCTATGTCTCTGCCTTTCTCTGTGTCTCTCATGAATAAATAAACAAAATCTTAAAAAAAAAAAAAAAGGAATTAGTCATGAGGATACACATTGACTTATCCTATAGCCAATATTGGTTGATCAAATGTGACCTATCAACAATTTAATATTTTCAGGATCTGATGATTTAGAAATATGGACCAATGTCTTTCAATTTGTAGTTTCTGATTATTGATTTTTTCCTCTGTTTTTATGTGTGTGAGCTCTATCTACTCTGAATTGCCTATCCATATCTTCTGTCTATATGTCTATTATTTTGTTTTGTCATCTAGATTTTAGGAACTTTTATATATTAGACATCCTCATGCTGAATGTGTAATGTATGTTCCAAATATTTTCTCCTAGTCTATATTTTGCCTTTAAATTTTATTTCTTCACTCTTTTATGACAAGGAGCTTTCATTTTCACGTACGAAAATCTCTCTGTGTTCTTGATAGATATGGAATCTAGAGTTTGTTGGGCTTAAGAAAATTTTCCCCAGTCAGCAAGGCATTATAAAATGAATTACATCCTTATTTTAACTTAAATTATTTATAAAATATTATTATAGTTTTGGGGGTTGTTTTATGTTTAACTCTTAAATCCAACTAGAATTTATTTCAGTGAATGGTGTAAAGTAGTGACTGCAATGTATTTTTTGTTCAAATGAATAAGCAATCATGCCCACAGGAGATGTTGAATAATCTGCTTTTTTGTGGATTCCTACAAACATCTTGCATCCCAAATTCTAGAGGTTTCAGCATTTACTTCTAGAGGGACTGAACCCGGGAACATTTGGAAAGAACCAACATAGGTACATTATTGGCATTCAGTTCTTGATGAGTGGAGAGTGATCTTGAGATGGCCAATCGTTACCTTCATAAAATCAAGTCCCAGGAGATGACTTGGTGGTCACAGTGTTACAGTGTTTATTCATTCTAAGAATACACATCATCATGAAGAAAAACCACCAATGTATCTATGTAGAGAGTTCAAACAGGTGTCAAGCTATTAACATTAATGGGATCAAATGGGGCTGGGGGAGGTGAATGGGAAGAGAAATAGCACAAACAGAAGGAGATCTTCCTTGTGTATAGATGGCTGCTTAGCTCCAGCCCATCTCAGCCATGTAGATACATGGACCCAAATGATAATCCTTTTCCAGTCTCTTTTTTTTTTTTTTTTTTTGCCAAAGAGAACCTTTGGAGATAGATCTATATATACATATATATTTCCTGCTGCTTGATTGCAAATATGCACATCTATGTTTACAAGCATTTTTTTTTCTTTAGAAGGAATGTTTCCAAAGCAGAGAAGAAAAGATTTATGAATCAATTATGTATTAAACCTTGATTTATCTTTAACCATATGTCTGGTTTTATAGTCATGAAATAGGAAATAACACTATATTACATCCAAATGTCTGCTGTCAGGTTCTTGAGGTTCCAAGTGGTGGCAGATCAGAATGCATGGCTTGACATGGAAAGCAGATGAGCCAGAATTTTGCCCCAAACTAAAAATGATGTCACTCCTCCTTCCCCAGGGAAGGAGTGAAGCAAATGAGAGAGACCAAGATGCTATCAAGCATCTCTCATAGACAGGGACAGTAAGGGTAAAAATTCCACGCATCACATCAGTGTCATTATACTATCTGATATTTTGGATGTCTTCAAATCTATGAGGTATTAGAACAGGAGATTTTAATGTTCTGTATTTAAGAACAGAAGTAGTAAGATATTTATCTTCATTCATTTGACAAGAATGAACAATAATCTTGAGGCTCTTGGTGTCATCATAATATGTTGTTTACCCCAGAAGGACACAAGCACAACCAGAATGTTTTTTTTTTTTACCTGTTTATTTATTCACATTTTTATCTTCCAATATACATACAATGGATCATAAAAGATACCTACTTCATTTTCCTGTAGAATAATAGATTACATATGTAATCCCTTTATCTTCCACTCATCATTCCATTGTCCCCTATGAAGGCCTCAATTCCTAAACCGCTTATATGTGTTAGAGCAAGTCAGAATGCTTGCTGCAGACTGAACATTTGAAAGTCATTCTTCTATCTCAAGAACAACTCTTCTACCTGTGTCTGACTTTTTCTTCAAATATCAATTGTGTTAAGTTTCATTTCAGTTAATATTAATAAAAAATAATACAACTGAGAGAAATGAAATCAGAGGACAAACTAAATTTCAAATGTCTGTTTTCTTTAAACAATAAGAGATTCAGAGTACCCAAATAAAATCTATACAACATTTATTAAGCTATCTATAACAAGTAGATAGAACGAAAATTGACTAATGTTATCTAGGCTCAAAAAGTCAATCACCAGTTTCACTGTGTTGCTGTCAGCATTAAAGCGTTGCAATATGGTTTATGAAGCACATACTCATCTTACTGGACTAGGTAATAGTTCAGAAAAGTGTCCTTGAAGATGAAAAACCTAGTAATAATAGTAAAATAGAATAAAAAGCTGTTCTAAAATGTTGTTATCAGTCAAAATCCAATCAGGAGGTGAAAACCACACAATAATTTGAACAAGGAAAATTTGACATAAAGAATTATTAACTGTAACAGGGAAAGTTCTATATAGCAGTAAAGAGAATTCTAAAAATTCCCCCCGGGGCTGAGGCAGATTACCTAAGGAAGGAACAAATATGGAAGATGGGAGTCCCTTCCTCAAGAAATCCAGACCTTGTTAGAGTAAGTATGGTTGTGGCTCACTGAACGTCAGAGAAGTTTGCTGAGTTGCCCTGGGCAAGAGCTGGTCCATTGTTCCTGGGTAAGCCAGAAACATCCCTCTGGGACACCATTCAAACTGGATGGAAGAAGAATCACTTGGGCGACCCTACAGATATCCTACTGGCAGCAGCACAATAGGAGGAGGAAGTAGATGAAGAAAAAAGGACCCTACGAGAAGTCTTTTTTTCTTATGGGTCTCTCTATTGCCCCCTACTAACAAATCTTAACATGATGCAAGTTGCAAAGAAAACCCTAGGGGCCCGAATTCATTTTCATAGAGCAGGCATTGAGGAGTAGATTTAGAGCTGAGAGGATATAAATGGATTATTATCACAGTTTTATTTAACTTTCTATTATCTAGTCATTTCTAAATGGACATAAGTGCTTTAGTTTCCAAAAAGTTTAACTTTATCAATTTAATTCTCATGAATATTAAAACAATCATGTTCTAATGGATATGAATGTATCTAGGACACAAGGCCACTTTGGTGATAAATATAACATGCTCAAAATAGGCTATAGACCTCAGAGTTTTCTGAAAATCTGAATCATAATTCCCTGAGATGGTTGATAAAGTGGTTCTGATCTCTTAACTATATATTGTTTGTCTATGAAATTCTATGAGGACTGAAGCTTATACAAACTGAAGGGTGATATTTAAGAAAAAATATACAAAATTATGAATTCTAGAATTCATGTGAACATGTACCACTAAGATTAAAGTAAATGTACATCCAACCTAAATTTTTCTTAGCCATCCCAAAATTCCCACAGGCACTCCAATAACCCCAAATTAAGGCAAAACAGGATGGAAGATAAATTAAGAAAGAAAAAGGCATCACTCTTAACTGACTAGTCAAAATGACCCACACTTTGCAAATCCTACAAAATCACATGACCATGTGAACATATTACTAGGGTCCGTCCTGGAATCCTAAAGTAGCTTTTACACGTATGTAGCATAAAATTTAAGCTTCATTAGCTTCACATTAAACCTACCTCTCATGTTCAATCTAACTATAATTTATTAAGAACTTAATAAATCCTACCGGATTTCTTTTTATTTGTGTTGTTAGTTTTTGTTAAATGTTTAATGATTCTTGGTTTTCTGCACACATTCACTGAGCAGTAGGTTGATCGGTTTAGGGAAGTGGCATGGATATCCTTTTTACTAAATCTACTCCTAAACTCTAGCCATGCCTTTCGTTTTTAGATGGTGCAGGTGATATGCCTTATACAGTGTGCCATGTAAACGCCACTTGCCTACATAACATGGCCCTGCCTCTCCCTCACCTCATCTTTAGTGTATCTGTGGTCAGTGGGATTCCCCAACACATCAAACCCCATTCTCTCTCACAGACTTTATAATCCCTCAAATATTTGAAACCTTCCTTTGGGTCTTTGCATAACTAACTATTCATTGTTTCCATCTCCACTCACCTCTTCAGGTTTAGTGAATAATACATTTATAAAGTAGAAAGAGAAAGCTCTGAGGAGTCATCAGAAAATATTGAGGCCAATAATTTTTGCCTTACTTGCTTCTCTGTACTGACCTTATTCATTTTTATGCCTTGAGTTGCTGTCTTGCTTGCCTTTCTAAATTGCTCTGATCAAGTTCCCCACTGGGCTTTTCTATAGAATCCTGATATTAATTTGAAAAGAAGGCCACACATTTAAATAAAAAAGAGGTCAACTTTTTTCAAAATTTCCACCCAGCAGCCTTTGAGATGAATTGTACTTTTGCCAAAATTAATTAGTCCTAAACTTTATTTTTTACCTTTATAATATACCTACTCTTTGTGTCTTTACCAGCAAACTCTTTACCTTTGCCCAAGTTTACATTGTGGTCTCTCATCCTCTTCATCCTTCATTTGTTTCAAGATCCATCTTGTTTATTGCCTGTTTCAATATTTGAAGGTAGGTACTTGTCTCTCTCATCCAATGCATTTGAATTTGAGATCTTTGAAGTATGACACTGGAGTCTGGGAGAAGGCAGTGGACTTATAGTATAATACTGGGTCAACGGGTTTCTGGAACAAAGTGGAACTGTTTGGATCTTGGACAATAGAATTGGTATTATAAGATGTGAGAAGTCAAGGATTCTCTAGATTAGGATAAACATTTAGTCTCAGATAAAATCTAGAGATCCTCAGACAAGTACACTATTCTGATATTATCAGGGATGTCTAATCATCTCTGAAATGGTTTTAGCTGTTTGTATGGTTTTTTTCAGAATCTTTCCATTGTAAAAGAAGTGTATATTTCCATTGTAAAATAAGTGTATATTTACACACACAATATATTTATGTGTGTGATCTCTGACACATATCAAATCCTAAAGGAATGAGGAGCGTGGAGTTAAAAAGCTTCCTCTGGCAGATGCAATGTATGTCTGGTCTTAGAGCAAGCTCCCATCAGCCATTCAAACACTTCTGAATTTTGCCACATTTGAGTGTTACCTGAACACTACATCTTGTCATCCTCAAGTCTGAGTGAGGGGAGCTTAACTTGGTGCTTACCAACTCCAACTTCAGCATGACTAATCATACCAATTGTGTAAATCCTAAAAAGAGTAGAGTTGTCATTGTTTCATTTGTTCACAATCAAATCCCCATCATGGGTAATAATAGCTGACATATAAACACTCAAGAAATATCTATTCAGTGACTCAAACTTTATATTTTAAATATATAAAAAGTTTTTAACTATTAAAATAATGACAAATGTTTTTTTTTTTCTATCCCAGTGTGCTGAGTAACATCTTTCAAAGACCCTTGTGACAAATTTGGCTGAGGAATCAAGTATCGAGGTATTAGGGTACTGTGGAAGGATACATTTTGACTTAGGAACAGATATTGTTCTATTTTCTCTCTCTCTCTACTTCTTTCACTCTCTCATGCTCTCTCTCTCCCCATCTCCTTTCTCCCTGTCTCTCTCCATTATATCATCCAGTGTCTACCCTGAAGAAAGATCAACACAATTTGAGTGGATGTACTCCTTAAAACAAAGCACCTCCTTCGCCCAATATGTCTTTTTTTAAACATAGCTACAAAGGCACTTTGAAACACATCAAGAAACTTAATTCAACATAGAGTGGCAATAATAGTTACCCTAAGGAAAAGGTACCAGAAAAAATCAATTTAAAAGCCAATTTACTGTTTGACCTTAGTGAATTCATCTGAACTTCATTGCAACCAGTTAGAAGATTGATAAGAAATGATCAATAAAGACACAGGTTTCTGAAAACCTAAAATCCCCTACACTGGACTGTAACAATGAAAATCGTTGTATTGTAAGGAACATACTGCCTCTTTGGTGTTAACTATGTGAATCTAAGTTAAATGGATGAATTTCCTTTCATGGTATGTGATACAGCATAGTGTTTGCATAGTGTCAAAATGTCTTCAAACCTCTGTATACAGTAAATATCAAACTGACAAAAACTGATTTAAATAAGAGGCTGTGTTATATTTGTTTTAGAATCAGAGAAGCCTGGCTTGAGTTCCCAGAATCTGTAACTACTATCTCTACAAGTTTGGGCAACTTCTGCAAACTTCAATTACTTTATGTAGAAAATGAAGATAATCACAGAGGTGAGGTAAGAATTAAATAAAACATATTAAAAGCAGTTCAGTATCTAGCATGGAGTAAGCAATAAATCGTAACAGTCATTGTTAACATCATTATTGGTGATATTCCTATTATGATAAATTATAAACTTATTGTTAGTAATGACACAGGGCATCACTGTATGCATTTTGTGAGCTAAAATCTTTCCTGGCTGCTTTTTTTAAAAATACTTTATTTATTTATTCATGAGAAAGAGAGAGACAGAGAGGTAGAGACACAGGCAAAGGGAGAAGCAGGTTCCATGCAGGGAGCCTGATGTGGAACTCGACCTCAGGTCTCCAGGATCATGCCTTGCACTGAAGGTGGCGCTAAACTGCTGAGCCACCCAGGCTGTCGTCTGGCTGCTTTTATTTCATGTCCTAATCTTTTTTTCCCCCATCTTATAATTCTCACCCATTGCTAACACATGTTATCTTGATATACTTCATGCATTAATAAAAAGTTTTAATTTATTTTGCAACAAAGGGGAGTTTAAATAAATATGCAGATGGATAGACACAAATCATTACTATATAAATAATATACATATTGCAGTAATTTTGGACTTTGAATTACAAAATGTCACAAGATCTCATAAGTTTCTTGTTTTATGGTGATGGAAGAGAGGAAGGGGGAGCGTGGGTACACAAAGTGCATAGATTTTGCCGTTATTATATACAACAGTGCTAGGTGTACAGGAGGATTTCAATGAATGTGTGTTGAATAAATACATGAATGAAGTCAATGAATATTATTTAACACTTTCATGTGCAGAGCAATGGGCCAGACACCTTGGAGAATAAAAGATTTACAGCAAGCAAACCTAGCTCTCCTTTCCAAAACACATCATATAGTATTACAAGACAAACTCTAAAAATAAACAAATAAATAAATAAACGATTGTCAACTGATCGCATTTTAATGGAGCCTCAAAGACAATACAGTGTGTTTTTATGTAGCAGGGGGTGGACATGGGCTTCTGAGTGGTGGACATACCTTCCAACCGGGGGGATATCTGACAGACGCCTAATGCTACTACCAACAATGAAGATTCTGTGTAGCACTTGGACACTAATTTCTAAGGAACACTGTATACAGTTAGCACCACAGTCATAGAGACACGCAGCAACACCCCTGAGCTGCTCTAATGTAATCCTGGGGCACCTGGGTAGCTCAGTCAGGTAAGTGTCTGACTCTTGATTTCAGCTTAGGTCATGATCTAAGGGTCTTGAGATCAAGCTACTTGTTGGGCTCATGCTGCTTAAGGTTTTCTCTCCCTCTCCCTCTGCCCCTCCTCCCCCCCCCCCCCCCGTAGCACTCTCTTTCTCTTTAGAAAAATAATTTTTAAATAAATAAATAGTGTAACTGTTCTCACAGACTATTTACTTCTTCAGAGAGCAGATGGTCACCCAATCATAAAGAATTGATTTAACTAAAAGCTAGAACTTTCTTCTCACAGTAGCAAGTTTGCCAATGAAGTGTCTTTAAGTAACTGTTGAGTAGGGGTATGAAAATATACTTTTTTGTATTTTGTACTGTGAGTAAAATATTGTTTCTGGTGAAAATGACATAATTTCCAATGTATGGGACAGAGGTGATTCTCGAATATAGCTTTCTTGGGACCAGCTTCAGAATCTAGAACATTGTAGGGGAAGGAAGCAAAAAGGATAAAAATGAGGAGGAGGAGGGTGAACACGGAAAAAGTTGTCTGGTCCTGAAACTCAGGCTGATGAGATCAGAATCTCTAAGAGTGGACCCCAGACATCAGTAATAAATAAAATATCTTGAGGGAATGTAATACACTTCCATGGTTGAAAAGGGTACGGCCAGGGCAATGATTTAGGACAATGCTTCTCAAAACTTACTGAGCAAAAGAATCATCTGGATAGCTTACTGAAACAGATCCAAGAGCTCCAACCCCAAAGATCTATGTGTCTCAGCTCCAAAGATCCATCTAGGATGGAGTTTAAGGTTTTGCATTTCTAACCAATATCAAGATACTTCTATGCTGTCCACCTGTGAAGTACACTTTGAATACTTTAGTATTCAATACTTTAGTATTCAGTGCTTTAGTATTCAGTGCTTCAGAGTATGGTATTCATACTGGCTCCCTGAAAATAGGCAGAAAAGTGAGGCACTTAAGCGCTGTTGTTCAGGAGGTGGTCTACAGACGGGCAGCATCCATCAGCATCTCCAGGGACCCTCCTGAGATGCCAGATCTCAGACTCTGATGAATCAGAACTTGTATGTTCACAAGATCTGCAGGCGATAGACATATTCATTAAAGATTGAGAAACACTAATTCTCAATTTTGGCCACTCCGGAGTCACTTGAACACTTTCAAAATCTCACTAAACCCCTGGATGCCTTGTGGACAGTAGGAGTTTTTAGAAATTGCCAGCATGACTCTTCTGGGCAGCAAAGTTTGAGAAGCACGGCTCTTTTTCTTTTTAATAAATTTATTTTTTTATTGGTGTTCAATTTACCAACATACAGAATAACACCCAGTGCTCATCCCGTCAAGTGCCCCCCTCAGTGCCCGTCATCCATTCACCCCCACCGCCCGCCCTCCTCCCCTTCCACCACCCCTAGTTCGTTTCCCAGAGTTAGGAGTCTTCATGTTCTGTCTCCCTTTCTGATATTTCCCACACATCTCTTGATTTGATATTGTACAAAGTTTCCCATAAACATCTCCTCCTCCAATCTCCCAGTCTGTTACATTGCCTGACATTCCATTAATAGATACTCATTTGTACAAATTTATAAAAATCCTCTCAAATGCAAATGGCCATAGGAAGAAGGTGGTTGTTTTATCGGTCACTTCGCATCTTAGTGGTAACATAATTAGACTCTGAGATCACAAAGCTAGAAACAAACGAGTCTTACTGGTTGTTGGGAGAATAGAAGAGATGGTATAGATTATGGGGGTGCTTCTTGTCGTGAGCTGAGATGGATGAGCGTGTGAGCATTGACGATGTGGAGTATGATTAATTATTTCTTGTTCAACCCAGAAGTAGAGTGCCCACAGAGCACTGAGTGGCTGGAGGAGGGGGCTACGTGGTGGGAATAAATTGGATTTCTTTTAAGAAATGAACATGAAAAGAATTTGAGGTATTATAAAATTATAACAAATTACACTGAAATTGGAGATGTGGCTGAAGACGTAAGTGGTCGATGAAGTAGCCATTAGAAACTATTACAGGAGACTCTATCAGCACAAATGCACTTTTTTTGTGAGCTTGCTGAGCTCAGAAACCTTGTTTTATATATTTCGGGTCCTCCTTGATGTTTTAGTTATTGATACCCTAGTGACGTTGACCACCCTCACTTGCTCCCTATTTAAACTAGATCAGTTCCAGAGGCGTGATTGATTAAATGATCATAGCAAATACTCACACAGTAAACATTTTGTTTACATACACAGATCTAAGACGGTTGGATTTTTTTTGTCTTTCTTCAACGCCTCCAGCATACTTGAGAGACATGCTGAGTCATTTAATGGGGATTAGGTGCATATCGAAGAAAGAAAAACGTCTTACTTAAGGGCTCATCTGTTTGAGGCAGAAGCCAAGTGGTGATTGAGAACAACTGGAGGTCACATAACTAAATCCAAGCGTCCAGGTCCTCACTACTCACTCACGTCGATCTTCCACATGCAACATCAGAGATAGCTTCTGAAGCTGAAAAATGTGTGTGCTTTTCTTTGAAGGATTCTTACGAATCTTGTTTCTTGGTGAATAAATACCAGCAATGACAAAGTCAACTAATTTAAACTATTGCTTTTATTATAATTACACGGGAGCACAAATAAATAAGCACAAAAGTATTGTAAAATATTGCCAATGCACTAAAGAAAACAAATTGTTTTCAAACAACATCTGGTTACTTCAGTAGTATCAAAGTACATTTATAATTACATGTTACCTAAAAAAATCAAGTACAAAAATTAAGAGAAATTAAAACATCAGTGTTTATATTATTATGTATATAGAAAGGGCTAACAACACGTGAATAGAGAAATCTGTTAGCTAATGCTTATTTGCACAATTTTTCAGGCACATACCTGACATTTTTAATGAGTTATGAAAAATGTAATATGACATTCAGATTCTTAGATACGGTAAACATGTTATGTTGGAATGGATGTTAAATGGTTTCTTTTAAAAACCCTGTCTTTTAAAAATGTAGTGCCATTATCCACTAAAAAACATATTATTTTATATCATTTCTTCAATAGCTATTTGTTTTAATTTCTTGAAAAGAGCAAGAAAGTAAACGTACAATTGCTAAATACGTAAACACATTTTTAGTGCAAGATAACAAGACCTGTGACTTTACTGTGCTTTTTTTTTTATAATCACAGTGCACTTTACACCAATTGCTACACTATAAATGTTAACTCAAGGAGTTCCAAACAAAAGTAGTGCATACTAAACATTTTCATATATATTATATACAGTATGTATACTGTATGTGGGTGTATACACTTGTAAATGTAGATGCTTTTAGGGTGGGCAAACCCAGTCATATTTGGGAACAACTGAACACTTGAAAAAGATCTTCATATATTTTTGTTTGAGATAAATCCAACAATATTTCTGTAAATGTGTTTCCCCTTAAATTTGAAACTTTGTGATATTTAAAGGGAAATGTAATCAGACTTTTTTTTTCAGATTACACACATTTTGCTACAATGTGATTGACCCAAATATCAAAGGGTTTTTAAATCAATCCAAACAACAAGCCACAATGTTCAAGTCCAACATGGCAAACGTGTTATCCTTTTACTGAGTTACATAGACAGCAGTACATATCCTATGTGTACATATAGAATCTTATACATAAACATATTTTATACTTAGACATTAACTTTAATATGTTTTAGTATTTTATTTTGACTGTACACTTGACCTGGAAAAAAAGAGAGAATACCATATATAAACACAGAAGAGATGTCAAACACGTGACATTGTATATCTTCTTAGAAATAATTGGCTTTGTTTTGACATTTTAATGATTGCATAACTAAGCTCCTTGAAGGCAGGGACCATATCTTTTTGAGTATTCAATTCCAATGCTTCACAAATTTTTAAAAAATAACTAATAGATAAGTTTCTCAACAATGAACTGTTAATCATAAATTAATAAATTGTCCACATTCTACAATTAGCGATCTATTTTCTCACTGAGGGAAGATGTAGTGAGTTAATCTTAAATATTATAGGTACCGTTTTTCTTTAGTTCCATTTAAATTTGGGGCACAATGTATTATGAATTGTTATTCTATTATACTTCTATTCCTCTGAAAGGGTAAACTTTCTCATCTCAGATTATCTACTGCTTAAATTACAGGTATTTTTTTTTTTTTATTTCAAAGGTAGCCATAATAAGTTTACAAGCTCTTTTCTATTTTAGGGAAGTGACTCACTTTAACATATAAGGGATATTAAAATTGGATTGTTAATGTGCACTCTTTTCATGTCTTAATTAAAACACTAACCCAAAAAGGTTGTTTAGCTTTATTGACTTGATTCCTAAACTTGCTCAGAGTCAAATCAAATTATATGTGAGGACGAGGCCTAAGCCAGAGTGTAATAAGAAAAATGTTTCTGTATTCTCTAGAAGCATTCAAGGAAATGATTTGGAACCTCCATGTCTGAAGTCCCATTGTCACTATTTTGAAATGGGAAGTTGTGTCTCATTGTATCCAGACAATTTCCGGATACTGGAATGTCTATAGTCTTTGAAACTACAAATGTGAACCTCTTAATGTTTTGTTTTGCTTCACTTTCCCAAATATTTTGTATGGGTGGACAATAACCTTCACTTACACAAATCGATCACTCACTCCAAACTTGCTTCCACAGCATGAATACGGGGAAAGAGAGCAACGTTCACATGAAGAACTACCGTGACAGCTCACAGGACTGGCTTCTGGCATTGAACAGAATTGCAGGATCTCCTTTCCATCGATTCTAAAGAAATTTGTCTCTTGTGTGCTAAGAAGTTTTTCCCATATGAAAGCATCTTACTGACAGCCAATAAAATTCTATTTCTGTAGAATTTGTTGTGAAAAGACCATTTCTCACAGGCATGTGCTCTTCCCACCCGATAACCATGCCATGATACCATTTGTTCTTTGGCACTACTAAAAAATATGAGCTTTATCTTTCCATAGTGTTCTGGCTGTCAAAGGAACGTTTTATCATCCAACCAAACTCATAGATTGAAGTGTCCTGATTGACTGCCACCAGAGAATAAGCCGATTTTTCTCTCTATCCTAATGACCTCTTTTTCTCCATATAAAGAAACACAATGCAAAGAGAAAGTGAATTATAGAATGGCTGTCACCATGTGGGCGAAGCCTCAATGGACAGTGGTTTAGGCACCGAATAAAAGTTATTGAGTAATATTAGGGAAGCCACTTTTCCGGATCTTTCAATTACCTCTCATTGAAAGGAAGATTTGGAGAAATTAAACAGAAATGGTTGCCTAAGGTCAGATTTTCAAACAAGCTGCCTTCTCAGAAAATAATTTCCTTGGAAAAAAAAAAAAAGAGTGCATGAAACCTGGCAACAACATGAGTTTGGCAGACCAAATGGGAATGACTGAATCCAACACAAATCATTTCAGTACCTCTGTTTCCTTCTTGACAAGTGGCCAGCATTAAAAAATATCTTCTGCTTTATTCAGAGAGATATGGGAAAAGATTGGCATCTGAAAAACACACTTGGATATGTGACCTAAATATAAATCTCAAAGGAATTATCCAATCATTACCATACTGAGCTTGAAAATACATGTACATACACCAAGATCATTCTCAAGATGCTGAGAATTCATGTCTCACACCTGATTAGACTGGCTCGAGTATAGGTGGTCATAATAAGTTCAAACAGGCTACTATCCTGGGTCCTATGCACATTTTATTTCCATTCTGATTCTATCTTATCACATTTTCATTACTCTTAGATTGGTAATCCATTGATTGTTGGGATTGAAACATAATCTCTAGTAAAACATGGCAGTAAGATTTATTCAAGCTACTTAAGATCTCTCCATGATTTCCTGTACTTGTGATCCTGCTTCTTCTTCTTCTTCTATTTTTTTTTTAACCACCTCAGTTATATAAGCAAAACCTAAAACCTCAGTAAGCATTTTATGTATACAGTTCTCCTGCTGGGTACTCATTCACACAAAAACAACAGATACACATGCTCCCACTTACCCTTTTTCCTTATTCTTTCAGAATTCTAATTGGACATCAAAATATACATTGATTATAAAAGATTAAAAAATTATTTTATAACATTTCAAAGGCTTGAAAGGAACTATTACTGATAAAGCATCACTAGGTTTTTAGCAATATAGATTACAAAAATCCCCTCACTCCTGTTATATTTGGTTTTATTGAGCAGCACTGTGCTATTGCTGTCAAAACCCTTAGAAGAAAAGCCACTATGACAATGACTTCAAACACATACCTTTTCTCTCAGAAATATAATACTAAATTGATTGTTAAAGAAGAAATCACATACTGTCAATTTTAGGAAGCATAAATAGTAATTTAAATATACAAAATATATGAGATAGTTTCCTTTTTATCCATCCGTGGCAATATTTATATGCAACTAACAAGTTATTCTTAAAAGATATATAGGATTTGTTTAACTTAAACTTTACCACCACATAAAATCGAATCCACCCCATCCATCCCCTGTCCCCTGCATTTCCTGTTTCTTCCTTGAAACAAAATAAAATAAACAAGTGGTCATAATTCTTTGGTCATGGTGTCATAATCAGCAAGAATGGATGTGATGGTCATGCACAGAAGATTACGACCCAAAAATGTGGTAATAACTAGTTTGAAAAACTTAAGAAATACTAATTCATTAATGGACCTAAATTTTGAGAAAAAATTGGCGTTTAGTGTACTAAAATATGTAAACGTATCTGTCTGAATGTTTATTTCTCATTTTCTAGGGGAAACAAACATACACATGAAAAGTTACTTAAACGCAGTGATGGCAGCGGCTATAAAGCCACTGGTCCCACTTTCTTGAAAGCAGTCGTGCTATTTAGCTTTTGATTCCTTGTTCCTTCCATTGTCACAGTGAACCCTGGTCTCCTCCAATCAGATCCATGATGCAAGGACACAAGTCCTGAAAGTCATTTCTGAAGGAAATGTTTTCTGCTGGGATATCCAAATATATCCTAATAACTTTCTCTGGAGTCTGACTAACCATTGCTTAGTATAAACAAGACAATATTGAAGAGAAATTCTTATAAAGCCAATGTAGCAAAAATATTGGCATTGATGTAATGTGGACGTCCAAATTATGCATCACATTTGCATTCATTTCCCATCAAACCCTTAAAAACCTACAAAGCAACAGATGGTCTTAACGAATATGATACTTGACTTC
Source organism: Vulpes lagopus (assembly GCF_018345385.1). Taxonomy (NCBI): domain Eukaryota; kingdom Metazoa; phylum Chordata; class Mammalia; order Carnivora; family Canidae; genus Vulpes; species Vulpes lagopus. The sequence continues at coordinate 12,645,141 of NC_054831.1, forward strand.
TACATTACTAGCACCAGATCATATATTATGTGATCGAACATGATTTATAGCTGCGAGCTCTCATACAGAAGCCAAATGTGGACAGAAAAAAAAATAACATCTTGAATGCAAAAATCAATAATAAAAGGCATCAAGGGATTACATATAAAAGAGATAACAAACCAGTTAATACCGAAATTATATCATATAGTAAAACTCTGGATATTTCTGTAATTTATATACGTTTCATGTGTATAATTTCAGGTGTCACCCATAAACTAGTAAAATATTTACATCTTAATATCTTTTGGATTCAAAATAATCCGGGATAAATCAGTGTCTTAATTGCAAGGATACAATTAATATACATTTTTATCTTGAACTTGCCATGAGTAGGCACAGCTTCCCATGGGTTTTCCAAGGGAAGCACTGGCATTCCATTCCGACAGAGAAGATATGTAACAGGTACTTATCGCATGACTGAGCCGACCTCCCTCTTCATGTAAAGTGATGCGGAGCTCACGCCATCCTGTGCACAGTCATATGGCAGTGTCCCAGAACACCGTTTGCTGCTTAGAATAGGGTGGAGGGCTGTACTTCTTCGCCCCTGCATTCTTCTTCCAGCTGGGCAGGATAGGCATGCTATCCTGTTTGCAAAGTCCCTTTTCCGTTTTCTGTCTAGCTTTTATTTCCTTGCACAAGCAACGCTTTTTCTCAATCATCTCAAGCATTGTATGGTCTCCATGAAACCACTGCATGCATGCCACCTAGCAAAAAAGAAAGAGTGAATACAGAAGCAAAAAACTGTAATGAAAGCATTTTTTTTTTTGCGCTGTGCTAGTAGTTGTTTCAAAAAAAAAATGTCAGCTGTTCCTATATCTTTGTAACTTTCATAAAGCGAAAAAGTATGGGAACTATAAATAAATTTTGTACTTCAGTAAACTTTGTGATCTAAATCAACACTTATTTGGGCAAGACAGCTTTTCTAATATGTTTTAGGGGTTCACAAAATAGAGATAATCCTTTCTTATTTTTAAGCAATTTGCCTAGTCTTTACCTATTACCAATATGTCAATTCCATTGTCTCATAGGTCTCAATGTGTTGAAGTTCAATTATTGGAACTATTTTTTTTTTTTAGTGAGATCTAATATGAACGTGATATGTTTTGAAAACTTTAAAGAACATTTTTATTCTTGAAGTAAAACTTGGATTTGTTTATTAAAAAGCATTTGGAATTAACACTTTTAATTACCAAAATGGCTTCTATCAAAATGACTTTCTATGCACCCAATGTTTGCAATGTAAATGTTTAAATAATGTTTTGCAAAGAAATTTTTCCATGTTTTTCGATGCTTCAGCCAATGTCTGACTTAGAACCATTGGCCTGTGCCATCATACTGACCCAGGCCCAGTTAGTTCCAGCACTTCAGAGAAACAGATTTATCAGGTCAATTATGTACCAGGAGATGATTCAGAGCCGACAATATATTGACACACATACATATATTTCTAGACAGATGAACACTGCTCCCAGGTATATGTGGTCATGTCCCCTAACAACTGTTCTTTAGAACAGAACTACTGAGTTGAATCTGTCACACAAGGACAGCAATGTGATGGGGCCATGAATCCAGCATGGGGAAGCTTCCACTTTAATTGTCTGAGCAAATCTACTCTTGACTTTAAGGGTTAAAATAGCTCACCTGGAATCACTGAATTACATGTTACAATTTTAGTATAAAAATCAGAGCAAATACATAACATAATGCTTACTCTATACCAGATCCCATTCTAAGTACTTTGCGTGGTTTCATTTATTCATTCCTCACAATGATTATTCTTTAAAATATTTATTAACCCATAATTATGTAAAATGAGGTTTAGAGAGTTGTAGTAACTTGCTTAAGCTTACCGAGCCAGCAAATGGCAGAGTCGGGATTGGATCCCAAGAATTCATTTCTAACGCTGTCCTTTTAACAACTACATTATACTGACTTTCAGTGTGTATTTAGAAGTGGAAAGGATTGAGAAGATGAATTACTACAATACCCTCAATATAGGATGAGGAAGCTAAAACTTCAAGAAATTACATATGTTGCCCAAAGCCAGGCAGGTAAGTTTCTGGCATTCTGGCATGAACAAGGCAAGAATGAATTCTCATGATTCCTAATCCTTTATGGAGTGGGTAGGGTCTAGAGGTAGAAGACAAGAATTCGAAGCCTGAATGTGTCAGAAATCTCCCAGTCACTGCACTTCTTGGTTTCTTTATCTGAATAACCAAACTGGTAATATCTCAATTTTAGAAGTTGATGCAAGGATTAAATTGGATAATGAAGGTGAAGTCATTTTTAAAACACTAAACCATTGCCCAATTATCATTAGTGTAATACAAATACCTAGGAGTTTTGCATGTCTGCCTCTGTCACACATGTGCAAAGAGCTCTTTATGTTACGGTAAATCCTCCCAGCCACTCTGAAAGCTTGGATTTATCTTCACAGTACAAGTGTGAAAGCAGAGTCTCAGAAAGTTCAAGAAACTAGATCAAGGTCACAGCTTACTACATGTGATACAGACCCCTATCAAACTTAGATCTGTCTGATTCCACAGTGAATGTTCTTTCTACTATGTCTCCTGATATTACTGATTATAACCTAGAAATTATAGTGATAGTTATTGCTGTAGTTACTGCCATTTCTAGGAACTACTCAAAAAATGTGAATACATTTATAGCTTTATGAGGGAATAAATAGTGCGTATCAAATAAATCCAAATCAGTGGCATGGACTTGGAGTCCAGAAGATGGCATTCTTAGATAAATATCTCTTGTATGTGCCTAACTTGATAGAAAGTTCCTTAAAAAAATGAGCTGTTTTATGGCCATGGGTGTTTGCTTTTTATTTTTTTATTTTTTTTTTGGGGTGTTTGCTTTTTAAATGAAAGCCTAGATGTTTGTTAAATTATTCCAGCGAATAGGTTTTTGTCCCAATATAACACTGCCAAAGTGGCTCGGAAATCTTTCAAGAGATTTCTTATAATCCATGCAATAAAAATACAGTAAGTCTATTTTGGTGGAAATACAAGCAAAATTTATTGAGTGACTATAAACTCTTAAAGTGGAATTTATAACACAGAATTCTCGGAGGGTAGGCCCCAAATTTTATCCATCAGCAGCCCCAGCATGCAGAACAGAATCATTAAGTTCTTGATAAATTTTTATGAATGAATAGAAGCCACCATCATTGAACAGTTTTTGTTAATTCTTAGAAAGCTCACCAAATAATTTTCTTCTTAAGTAAAATCTCACTGGATTTTACACATTCCAACAAAATTGCAAAACCTCCAATCTTCTTTCAGGTAAGATATTTACAGCATCACTTTGATATTTGCATTGTATTTACTTTTCCACACAAACCGTAAATCATTTATTACTTAATTTTCTTTAAGAGTGTGAATCAGTACATGTCACTGCAAAATAATAATTCTCCTAGATTGCTCTAACAACAGTATCTCCAATATATTTCATAGTAGTCATTACATTTCATGTATGTATAACTGTATTACATTGTCCACAAGTATATGTTTTCTGTCAACTAGAAGTTTGTACTATATGAGTGTGTTAATTTAAGAATAATCCATTCTTTAAAAACATATAAAAAATAAAAGTCTAAGAATAAAGAATTATAAAGTATGATTTCCATATTCTTTACATTTTCATTTTAAAATAGATAAACGTCCATTTGATTGATATAATAGTTTAAAATATTCATAGAAGAAAATCAACCCCTTTTTTCAGACTGACTCCATAATATTAATCTATTTTCTTTTGGTTGTCAATACAAATTTTGTGAGAAAGCATTGGTCAATACATGAAGGAAGGCTAGATATTCTAAGAGAGTTTAAATACAGGTTATTAGAAAATAACCATTTTTTTAAAATTTCAATATTTTAATAAATCTGTTGAAGAGTGCTATGGAATCATCTCATGTGAAGCTGTTATCGAGCATTTTTTTTCTCTCTTAAGACACCCAAGAAAGTTATTACTATATTAATATGAGATAAATGCTTGCTGAATGTGATTCACTTGAGGGAAGACAAATGTACTTCCCACGTTTACTTTTATAGAGCTTCTGTTTTTCAATATTTCTTTCTGGAGGGTGCATGCTCTTTTTAATTCCCAGAATTATTTTTTTAATATTTTATTTATTTATTAATGAGAGACACACACAGATTGAGGCAGAGACACAGGCAGAGGGAGAAGCAGGCTCCATGCAGGGAGCCCTATATGGGACTTGATCCCGGGACTCAGCCCTGGGCCGAAGGCAGGCACTAAACCGCTGAACCACCCGGGCTGCCCTAATTCACAGAATTAAACTCCAATGTTACCACTATGGCCACTTATGTGGCAAAATGTTTCCCTCTAAAACAAGTCAAAAATTACTTTCATTCTGACAGTAAGATGCCTCAATTTGTTTGTCTCTACATAACAAATAGGATGGTAAATAATTATATGCAGCGTGTTAAGAATACTACCCATGAAATATTTCATGACTTTGCTGTGTTTTTGTTTTATCACCAAATTCTTCTAAGCTTTTTAAAATGTGGCTATAAAATTCCATTTCACTTCCTAGAGTCAAAGGAACTCCAGGATCTGATTTACAGCAAGCATGCATTGGGAGACAATTGCTCAATTGATATGAATACAGTTACCTGTCTCGGACAAGCTTTTCATATTAACATGATTCAACAGAGGTAATATTCTTGGCTGAAAAGCTGATGGAGATAAAATCAAGGGAAGCTCTTCCTCAAGGAGGTGAAACGTAAGTCCCCATCCCTTATGTTCCAGTTACACACGGTGACTTCTTTCCAGAGAGTTCAGTATGGGGGTAGGGGGGGAGTAACTTCACAGTGGAGAGCCTCCCAGACACTACAGACACCACACCAAGTGATTGATGGTGCTAAGTGATGTCCATAGCACGGACCCTTGATATGAGGTGATGAGAAAGGCCTCTGTGTTCCTCCTCCCCAAAACCCATAATCCCAAACTAATCGTGAGAAAAACACCGGGCAAACCCAAATTGAGAAATATTCTACCAAATATCAGTCCAGAAATCCTCAAAACGGTCAAGATCATCCAAAATAGGGAAAGTCTGAGAAATTATCATAGTCTAGAGAATGTACATGAGATATGACAACTGACATTGACTAATCTGGTATTGTGGAAGGGATCCTGAAGCAGATAGATAAGAGATAAGAAAATCTAAACAATGAATGGGCTTTAAACATAACTGTTTCAACATTGACTCATTCATTGTGATAAATGCACCATAGCAATGTAAGATATTAACAAAGGGGGAAATTTGGTGTGGGTTAAACAGGAACCTTCTGCACATTCTTTGCAGCTTCTCTGTAAATTTACACCTGTTCTAAAGTTCAAAAGATATATTTTGAAGATATATACTTGAAGAGACCACATTCTTTCCAAATCCTAGTTGTAACTTATCTTTCACTCTTTAGATGGAAGCAACATCTAAATGATATAATGAAGAGTTCACAGCCTTGACTGGGATCCTCATTGTTGCATGACATTGAAAAGTCATGTATGCCTGTGAACTTGTATGCACTTCCTCTACACTTTATACACACACACACACACATATATACACACACACATATATATAAAACTCATATACATATATATTTATATATTAATATATACTATATATATTTTATGTATACATTATGTGTATTGCTACATGTGTCATAATCCACATGGCTGTAGGAGGCAGTGAACTAAATAAAACTGGCAATTGGATTGGGAAACTGAAGTACCAGAGACTCCTAAAGATCGTAATTACTAATCCTTCAATACATGAAGACTAACATAAATGTCAAGGAGCCTTTAATTTCCCTCAATCATTACTTTCTCTAGGAAATAACTAAATACTTCCTGATATTGAGTATATTTCACCCAAAGAACAAAGGAATGATAATATTGCTCAATAATACATCTTCATACTATTTATTTAAAATATTCAGCTGCCAAAATATGTAAACCATAAAGAGATAAAAATATTCTAACCTAAGCGCTTCAACACTAACATTTCACCAGTAAAAATGATGCCAGAATAAAATTGATAGAAGCAGGCATATCTCTATTGATTTGATTTTTGTGCCTCGTGAGTTAGTGTGTAAAAAAAAAAAAAAAAAATACCAAAGACTTAAGGCAAAGCAATGTCAGGCAAGTGCCTTGTTGGCCTCAAAATTAAATTTAACTCTTGTGAATAAAATTTAATTTCTTAAACAATAGACCTAGCACCAATACTAATTTTCAGTCACTCCCAGGGTGGGGGTGGGGAATGTTCCATGCTCTTCTCTCTGTGTTAATTTCTCCAGCCACATTATGAGAAATCATTTCCAACACAGGGAATATAAGATTTAACCTGGCTGAGAAAGAAGTCAGAGTCACCAAATTTCTTTGAATTTTCTCTTTGCGCTGCAGAAAATTTCTCTGGGAGAGCATGGATAGCCTTAGTGGGGCAACAAGGAAGAACAAGCATGAAGGCTGGCTGGTGAGATTTGAGAAAGGAAAGCTAATTCTTCAGGAATTATGGGGCACAGTGAGTCCCCTGCATCTGTGCAGTCCCTATCCTTAGGTACCATGAAGTCAGCCAGAGGTGTTAATGAAACTAACATTGAAACTGTTCTTCCTCTCCCATGTAGTGGGGAAAGAGATTGATATTTTGGTAACAAAACTTACATAAAAAATAAACATGTAAGTAATGAGGTATATCTTCAGGATAATGGACAGGGGTTGGCAAAATGCAACCCATTTCCCAAATACAGCCTACTTCCTTGTTTTTGTACAGCCCATGAGCAATAATTTCCATTTTACCATTTTTAAGTAGTTGGAAAAAAAAAACCAAAAGAATATTTTGTGACACCTGAAAATTATATGAAATTCAAACATCAGTGTGTACAACGTTTTAGCTGGCACACAGACATGCCCGTTTGTGGAGGTATTGTCTATGGCAGCTTTCATGTTATAAAGTAGAGTTACATAGTTAATGACAGAGACCACGTATTCCACAAAGTCTAAAATATATACTGTCTGCCCCCTTACAGAAACATTTTGCTAACCTGCTAAGTAAGTGGCCAATTAGCTCTTGAAATATGTATATTTTAGAATTGTCTAATAGAAGACCAAAAAAGATAATGTTAATATTGATGGTATAAAAAGGGCTATAAAACAAGTCAAGAGCATTGATTCATAAGTGCTCACAATATTTTTCATATCAAGTTTGGCTCATTAGATTTGAAGTCAGCTCTGACAATTAGTTTAAAGAAATTATTTGAGTATATCAGCTACACATTTTACAATTCCATCATTAAAAGAAAAAAAAAAAAACAATGTTGGAATTAAATAAAGTGGATTATCTGGTTTAAATTCTCTAGGTAAGGGATCCCTGGGTGGCTCTGCAGTTTAGCGCCTGCCTTTGGCCAAGGGCGTGACCCTGGAGACCCGGAATCGAGTCCCGCATCAGGCTCCCTGAAGGGAGCCTGCTTCTCCCTCTGCCTGTGTCTCTGCCTCTCTCTCTCTCTCTCTCTCTCTCTCTGTATCTTTCATGAATAAATAAATAAAATCTTAATAAAATAATAAAATAAAATAAAATAAAATAAATAATAAAATAAAATAAAATAAATTCTCTAGGTAAGAGATTTAATATAAGGTCAGCCCACTGTTTTAATAACCCTGAAGCAGTCATTTGCTTGTGTTATTGCAGGGATTCGACTTCAATATAAAAACAGTTTTGAGAACTTAAAAAAAATAATTCTAGTGAATTATATTTCTTTTCTTCTTTTCTAAATATGTTTTGGGAAGGTTTCAGCTTTACATAGTATAGGCAACAACACAGGTCCTCAATAAACCTTCTGCAAGTGACATAAATTAGAGATGGAAGGGTTGTAATTACCTTCGCTTGTTAGCAAATTCACTAATAAAGTTGATTTATTACTTATCAAATAACAAGTGATCAAATCTATGTTACTTGATTCTTAAACATTAAAAAAAAAAAACCTCTAAACTTTTTCTCTCTTTTTTAAAAGATTATTTAATTATTTATTTATTTGAGAGAAAGAGAGAATGTATGTGATCTAGGGGAGGCGTAGGGGGAGAGGGATGAGCAGACTCCCTGCTGAGTAAGGAGCCTGAAGTGGAGATTGATCCTGTGAGCCTGGGATCAGGGCCTAAGCCAAAATCAAGAGTTGGTCACTTAATGAACTAAGCCACCCAGGTGCCCCCCTATCTTTTTCTTTGAACGAGTAACTTTTGTTCCATGTATCTGTTATAAAATAGATGATATTTTGAAAGCATACAGAGGTGACCAAACATCATAGTATTTTCTATGTTCAATGTTTATAAAAAGGTACGTGCAGTCAAGTAATTCATACGGCTTTATAATTACTTATAAATACCATTTAGTCAACTGTGGAGAGTATAAATTCAAAGTCAGGAAAATGATTCTACACGAATTGATTTTCCCCCTTTTTTTTATGAAGGCCAAAGTGAAGCTATTTGAACAGATAGTACAAGTGTGCAATACACACACACACACAAAAGGATGCAGTACAAAACAACAACAACAACAGCAAAAACAGGTAAAATAAGCGTACAATACAAAAAAACAGATATGCAATACCAAAAAAACCAAGGGATTTTCAAGTCTCATGGGCCTGCATTTGATTCCAAGCCTTTCCATCTCACTTTGGTGGTATTGCCCAAGTGTTTTTTTTTTTTTTTTTTTTTTTTTTTTTTGCCCAAGTTTTATCTTGTTTTCTTGCCTGACATATTATGGGAATTAAATATTCCTAATGTTAGATTTTGAGGATATTATTTGAAACAATAGCATCTTTAGTATATCTCTAGCTTTTCTGATACTTTTTTGCCTGTATTTTTTTCCATCTTTAATTCTGATCTATCGATTGAGTGCTTTTTAGATTATTCCCTTGAACTCCTCTCTCATTTATCAACAATGTTGACTCAGAACCTATGCTTTATGAAAGAATTATTAGACAAGTTTACACCTGAGGCATGTACTGGAAGTGCATATTTTGCTTCACATGCCTGAATTTAGCTTTAAGATATAGATACATTGATAAAATGAGAGCCACATCTTGATTTCAGAACAGCTTTTGAATGCAACATCATGGGCATGCATTAACCCCACCTTCTTTTTTTTAGATCTAAAGAACTCTCTTCATGTATAATCTCATTAGGCATATGAGAAACATCACATGTTGGTGTTTCAAGCCACATAAGCTGTTTGCTTTTATATATTTGTGCTTGGTTACATGATCGATTATGTAAAACCCACTAATCAAAAAGATTTTAAAAATTGTAAGTTAATAAGCCTCACAATTGCATGGCTCTAAAGACAAATAGAACTTTAAGTTCATATAGATTGCTCATCTTCTCTGTCTGCAAAATGAGGACAACAAACCCTTCAGTTTTATAGGAACGCCTTTAATCAAGACCAAGTTACAGGTCATATCCAAGGACAGAGGTTGATTTTAAGTACTGTGCTGCACAGTGACAAGTGTAACTGATCCCAAGCTCCTCTAATAAACACACTGTGCATCTTTCTCAAAAAATAACAAGCCTATTTTTGTGTGTGTTTGACTTCCTATTTTCTTAAGAGACAGTGTAAGACAGATGAAATGGATAACATGACCTGGTTTTACCACTTATTTGTTGTGAGCTGTGGGACAAGTCACTTAGCCTTCCTGTGAGGGTTTGTTTCTCTACCTGTGAAATGAAATAATAAGACCTCAAGTTTGTTGAGACGAACACAGGTGATACCTTAGCCTCTGTTACAAAGTGGACACAAAAATAGAAGGTCCTGGAGTGTCTGGGTGGCAGAGTCAGTTAAGTGTCCGACTCTTGATTCCAGCTCAGGTCATGATTTCAGGCTACTGGGATCTAGCCCACATTGGGCTCCGCACTCAGCAGGGGGCCTGCTTCTCTGCTCCCTCTCTCTGTCCCCCCACTCTATCTCACACTCCCTCTCTCAAATAAATATAGGGGTGCCTGGGTGCCTTAGTCAGTTAAGCATCTGCCTTGGGCTCAGGTCATGATCCCAGGGTCCTGGGATGGAGCCCAGCCTCCAGCTCCCTGCCCAGGGGGGAATCTGCTTCTCCCTCTCCCTCTGTGCTTGCTGTCTCTCTCATGCACACACACTGTCTCTCTCTCTCAAATAAATAAATCTTTAAAAAATAAAAAATATATACATAAGCTCCTCAACCCCAGCAAAATGTGAGTTCTTTGAAGACAGGTCTGCTGTTAATCCTCATATCCTTAGCCGCCAGCACAATGGAAGTATGTAATAAGGGCTCACGCAAAGGATGAATGAACAAATAGATAACTAGAAGGGTAAAACTCTCTGAGTGCTTTCAGGAAAGGACTTTTGACATTTTTGACTTAATGTTATTATTCCACTTTGGTGCCATTGAATTCAGCAATATCTCACATGTACAAGGTTAAAAAAATATTTCCTACAATTTTTTTTTAATTTTTTATTTATTTATGATAGGCACACAGTGAGAGAGAGGCAGAGACACGGGCAGAGGGAGAAGCAGGCTCCATGCACCAGGAGCCCGACGTGGGACTCGATCTCGGGTCTCCAGGATCACACCCTGGGCCAAAGGCAGGCGCCAAACCGCTGCGCCACCCAGGGATCCCTATTTCCTACAATTTTTAAACCTCAGAAGGCATTGAACCTAAACTCAGCCCCCGATTCCATGTGAGCCATGCCCTGGATGTTTACAGTTGAGAGCATCTCTTTCAGACTCTGGGGTCTTTGAATCCTTGGGGTCTCAAGTATTCATATCCTTTGAACTATGAGGTCTCAGAATCCTTGGGCCTTTGGCTCATCCATGCTCCTTAAACCTTAATATGAACTCAGCATCCCTTGCGAGCTTGTTAAAATGCACATTCTTAGTCCCCATCCCTAGAGATTCTGACTCTAGATTCTGGATAAAATGGGTCTTAGGCAACTGCATCCAAATGGTCCAAAAAGCCTTTAATTCTACTTCAGAAATGCTTCTCAAATGACATGTCCAGTGTCATTTTCTTGGTTTGGTTCCTGGACTATTGAGACTGCCTCTAACGTTGCACGTCTGGGCCACTTGTAATCCAGTAGCCACACTGGCCAAGTGCCTGCTGTGAAGCCCCCATAAAATCATATTTCTCAATGGCTCCCCATTTCCTGCAGTAAACACCTGATGCTCCAGATCCATTACAGTGAGCTTCAACATTGTCTTTGCTGGCTAATTATTTCACCCTACTCTTTACTTCATATTCCAATCATACCAGGTTAATATAACTCACCCAACACAACAGGCACATTATTTGCATCCATTCTTTAAATCAAGCTATTTTCCTATTCTGGAGCCCTCTTCCACCCTGAAGCCTTGTCTTTCACGTGAAATCCCACTTATGCTTTTAAAGTCCAGCTAAATACAGCAAGAATCCATTCTGAAATCCTCTGTGAACTCTGATAGCCATTCTTATTTATTGCTGGCATAGCATTCCTCCCCTCCCTCCCTCCCTTCCTAAAGCCAGTAGATCTCTTACACCATGCTATGAATATTTTAGTGATTATGAGTTTTGCACAAGATTCTGAAACTCTTGAAAACAGAAATCCTATTTATAATATTTTTTGTAGCCCTGGAGTCCTAAGCCGGTACCGTCAAAAAAGTCTTAGAATGTCTTAAGCTAAAGTTTCTTTAAAATACAATTTCAGAAAAAAAAAATACAATTTCAGGGACACCTGCATGGCTCAGTAGTTGAGTGTCTACCTTCAGCTCAGGGCATGATCCCAGGGTCCTGGGATCAAGTCCTGCATCAGGCTCCACAGAGGGAGCCTGCTTCTCCCTCTGCCTATGTCTCTGCCTCTCTCTCTCTCAGTGTCTCTCATGAATAAATAGATAAAAAAATTTAAAAACATAAAATAAAATACAGTTTCAAAGTGACTAGTCTGAGCAGATTTTCTCACTTCTTTTTTCAGATTATAAAAATAGTTTATGCCTATTTTACAAAATATGGATTATAGTAATGTAATAAGCAAAAAACAACTGTGATACCATCACACAAAAAGTTAAGTATATTTCTTTACACATAATCACGTATACATAATTATAATTTATGTATATATGCAATCATTATGTGTGTACAAATTACTTTTAACTTATGATTATACTATATAAAATATTATATCCTTGCATTTTCCTTATTATTATTATAGTCAGTCTTAGATACTTTTTTCAAGATGTGAAAGTAAAAACAAATCATACATTATGAATACCTTTATCTTGCCATCATATAATTACTCATATTTGATTGAGTTTCATTTTTTAAATGCTGTAAGTAATATTTCAACACTTTATGACTTTTTCCTTCAGAAATCCACTCAAACAGTAACTCCTAAGTCAAAGGGTCAGAACAGTTTAAGGCGTTTGATGTAAATATAGCTTATTTGCCTTCTGGAAAAGTTAAACCGTTCTCCATTTCCATAAACAGTGTGGGATTCCTATCATGTTATCACTAGTTGTGTCTAGTGCTAACAGACACAAATAAGGAGACAAACAAACAAAAAACCCTGTAAATGGTATGTGTCTAAAAGAATCCTTGGGAATCCCTGGGTGGCTCAGCCGTTTACCACCTGCCTTCAGCCCAGGGCATGATCCTGGAGACCCGGGATCAAGTCCCGCATCAAGCTCCCTACGTGGAGCCTGCTTCTCCCTCTGCCTGTGTTTCTGCCTCTCTCTCTCTCTCTCTCTCTCTCTCTCTATCTCTCATGAATAAATAAATAAAAATATTTTTTAAAAAATAAAAAATAAAAGAATCCTTGATTTCTACATTTACTTGTATTAACAGTAAGTTGAATGAACTTGAATATTTCCTAAATGTTTAATAGAAGAGTTGATTCATAGCCTGAATTTATTCTTTATTTTTTCTCTAATGAGGTTGTAGTTTTACTTACTAATTTATACTTTTTAAATACATTTGGGGGGTGCCTGGGGAGCTCAGTGGATTAAGCGTCTGCCTTCATCTCAGGTCATGATCTTGGGGTGCTGGGATGGAGCCCATGTAGGGCTCCTTGATCAGCGGGAAGCCTGCCTTTCCCTCTTCCTCTGCATCTCCTCCCCTGCTCCTGCTCCAGCTCTCTCTTTGTCAAATAAATACATAAAATCTTTAAAAAAAATAAATTTGGGGTACTTATATTTTATTTATCATAATAATTTCCTATGTTTGACACTTTATAGTCATTCAGATGATGTTACAGACAGATTTTCCTCATCTTTACGTAGTCAAATCCATTGATTTTTTTTCAAAATGCCTCCACTTTTTATTCTCTAAAATCCCTGCCTTTTAAATAATGGATAAATATGATTATTTATATTTTTCAAGGTTTATAGCTTGCAAACTCTTTAACTCATCTATGATTTCATTTGTTTGTACTTTTTCTTGTCACTGAAAATATGTTGCTGACCAAGGGAAAATATATTTAATACAGAAAATGAGACAAAAGATAAAACAATAAAAGGACAATTTTATTTTTTAATTCTTCATGAGGTAAGAATCTACTCTTCATTTCAAATGTTTCATCAACTGTTCAAGCACTTTTTTTAATCACAAATGTTGAGTCACATTTCAAATTCTAGAAGTAATTCTGTATTATAATCTCATTTTATGAGGTAGTAGCTGGTGTGGAACACTCAACTTTTGAATTGTGTGTATCAGTTCTATCTTAATGAAAATAATATCTAAATGAAAAAAAAATTGTTCTTCCCCTCTTCAAATTGCCCTGGTGCAACCATTATCTTCTTGAAACGTAAATCTATATGTATACTCACATACATGCCTAATCAGTCTTTTGAGAAGAAAAATGCATCATTTTCCAGCTTCAAATGATGCATATTTTGCAGAAATGTAGTCTCCTAGGTTGCAATTTATTATAAGAGCCTTCTTCGTAAGTCTTAGGAAAAAATTTAACAACTATGTTTAAAAGAATCATATATCATTAAAAGAAAATAAAAATCTGTTTTGAAGATTGTCTAGAAGTTATCACAAGCACATACACATACATTTCATGTACATTTATGAACATATGTAAGCATGTGTGTAGAAAAGTATGCATCATACATCTATGATTAAATTATTGAAAAATTCTAGATATCTCCTGGTTATCATGTTGTTTAAAAAATAATTATAAAAGTTTTGCTGAAGGAATATATGTGTCAATAATACTGCTGAAGAAATAAATGGTCTACAGCTATTAGACTCTCATTATCGAGATTACTAATGGATCTCAAGGAATGATCTCAAAACATTCTTGAATGCTTTTATAGAGGTTCTAAAATAAGTGAGCAAGTTATATTCACCTTTGATCAAGTGACTTTGGAGTGAAGGAATGTCACAGTCTAGGGAGCAATCATAACATCAATAATGTAATGAGCAGCAACTATGATTTACTGTGCATAAACCATGTTCCAGACACTCTGTGGGCACTTAGCATACATCAATTCCTTTAAAGCTTAATAATCCTATAAGCCTGTCTTATTGCTATTTTTTAAATGATAAATTGAGGCTTTAAGAGGTTAAGTAGTATCTATAGCACCATATTCCTAATAGAAGGCAGAACTAGAATTGGAATTCAAGACTTAAATATACCAAATGTTAAACTTTATGCCCTTCTCATCCCATCAGATTATCTTACAGTTAATTGTGATTAATATGGCTTAAACTGGACACCACACACATATACACACACACACACAGTTATTATGACTTCATATAATCAATGACATGGGAAAATGTGCTGGATTAAATAAAGTTGATAAAGCTTGTTACTGAAAGACGAAAAGATTTGAGGATTTATAAACTACCAGAACACTACTGGAGAGGTGAAACTGTGACTTTATTACTTGTAATATTTGGCATTACTGTCATCACCACCACCCTCTCATCATTGTTATTAAAATCATGCACACAATATCCCAAGTGTTCCCTTTTGGGGCCAGAGCATCACTCAGCTGCTTCATCTCACCCTAGCCTTACAACAACCCTGTGATCACCATTTTCCAAATGAGAAAATCAAGTTCAGGAGAGGTTAAAGATCACTTAGCAGCTGCTGGAGACAGATTCCATGCTGGGTATGGAAGGGAATTGATAATCGAGCAGAACACGATAATCTCCTTCCCTGGGTTGGACCCTCTGTCCATAATGCAGGTTCCTTGCATCTAACCCAAAGAATACACTCAGAAGGGCTCAGGATATTTTCACTTGATTGTCTTTTAACTTCAAAAGTAATTTTTCTCTGCTTTCTACTTTACCTCCTTGGCTTCCTTCTCAAAGACACGATTACTAAGACGTTTAATGGATGGGGCGTCCGATGATATGCGTCCTACTGGTGATTAATGTGATCAATAACAAGAAGAAGTGATGGTTCCTTTCTTGCTATAGAAAAAATAGCTCTATTTTATCTCACTTCCAAACGACTCACTCATTGGTAGTACTTTCACATAATTGTGTGCTGAGCATGTATTACCTGCTCTGGATACCACACCATGGAAGTCCCTCCCTCTGAGGGTATTTTTCTTGTTATTTCATGGATCACAACTGAAATTCATTTCAACAGACACCTTTTTCCTCACTTTCATGGTGGCAAACAATTTAGTAATCCTTCCACATGTACTTATGCTTATCCACGTATTTTCACAAGTATGGTGAGGTATTGGTATCTCTTAACTGAGTTGCATAAAGGTTAACTAATTCAGTGAGTTGCATTAGGAGAAAAAGCCCAAGTAAAGGGTAGCATAAAGGAAAACAGCCAGGGAGGTGTTTTATACCACCATGAAAAGAGATGCTAACTGCATCAAACCATCACCTTACAAATTCTTTGCTGTAGCAGAATATTAGAGAATAAAATTTCATCATCAAGAAAATTGAATGTTTTAGATATTGTAAATGCATTACATTTTCACCTTACAAAATGACAACTGAATGCAAAAAGCAAGTTGTCAAAATTGGGTGTTACCTTTGTATCTCTTACGAAGAAATACAAAATGCAAATTGGCAATTGTATGTAATTTAGCACATATTCTGTGGTCAAAGACTTGTCATACATACAGTGGAAACCTATCTCTCCAAAACGCACCACCCATCTAGATGTGAGTGACATGGTATCTGCATCTTTAACCGTGTATACAGAGCATATCTGCACATGTAATAAGTGGATTCTCCTGTACAAACATACGGAAAAATGCAATGACTTAGAAATAATGATAATATTGCATGAGAAATAATTGATTTGTGATTTAATTCTCAAATGTCTGAAATTGCCTTAAAGCATTGCTGTCTTAAAATGTGTAGAAAGTAGTGAAGAACACCTAATATAAATATAAATGATATATGATGTGAAATATGACATTTATATATCAAAATGTAAGATGAGGCTTTTCAGAGAAAAGCCAATTTATGTTACATATAAAAATATTATGTCTGTGTTCATGGGCAGGATCATGTATATTCTTAAAAATACATATACAATATAAAGTAATATAATAATGATTAATAACATGATTATAATATTAGATAACATACAATTAACATGTCAGTCATGATATACAAATATCGTATATTTAAAATAATATAAAATATATAAATATTATACAAAAATATGTATTATTCTTGATTTGGCTTTTTACTCTTATGATTATAAAGTCTTTGCCCTTGGAAAGTAAAAAGGCTATAGAAAAATTGTGATCCAATTTCCCCAATTAAAAAGACACAACATATTTCTCAGCAATTAAACCTAATAATGACTACAGATATAATTTCAGCTGTTAATTGATTAAGCTAATTGTTTGTAATAAAGGGGAAAAAAAACCCTCTGAGCAGGTTTCAGAATTAATTTATGTTTTTAAATGAGCAAGAAGTTTATAAGTAGAATGCCTTAAAGAGACATTCCCTTAAGGAGCAAACAGTATTACAAGATAAAATTCAATTACAAGAAGTGTATTGATGTTTTTCACTAAGTATATTCTCTTAATCGCTTACATTAGCATTAATTTAATTTCAAGTTTAATTTCATTACAAAATATTGGCTTTTAATAGTGCATATGGACTTGACCACAGATAAATTAGGGAGAGTCACATCTCAGTAAACATTTGTTTTATCTAGCAAAAGAGAGGGAGGTTCATAGGCAAGCAGAATATACTAATCCTCAAGGAACAGACCTTAATAAGTTGCTGGAAGAGCTAACAATCATATTTAATTCTTATAACTTTGAATAAAGCTGGGTAAATACCTAAAATACATTTTTTCTCCACCAGAAAGCATTGCTCAATATGAGCGTAGCTTCGTTAGAAAGGAGAAACACATTTGTGGTCATGCTAATTCTGAAGCCAGCTTGGCTATTTACTAGCTCTGGGCCAGTCACCTCACTTGTCCTGGCCTCGGGTTAGAAAGAACCAGAGTGCCCACCCTGAAATGCAGGGTGGCATCAGGCTCACAGCTGGATTTTATATAAACTGCACAATATTTTTCATTTTTGAGCCTATGTGAAAAAAATCAGCAGACTACATATTAAAAAAAAGAGATTGAAGCAGAGAAAAAGGGAGAGGGGGACATCAATAGAACTTGGGTTTTCTTGAAAAATCAGAGAAAGGGGCCTGTAATTGATGGAGCTCTCTTTATGCTGGCTCCACCTGGTTCCCTCTGTAATGCAACGCTGAAGCCAAGCGCCAGTGGCCATGTTTCATTTCACTGGTAATAAAATTTTTCATATTAGAAAAATATTTTCTGTACTGCCAATTCTACCAAAGGGAGCAAGCACTTGGTTCCAATGCCTCCTTGCAGCTGCAGGCAGCAGGGGCTGTGTCTCCCCAACTCCACTATTTAAATAAACCTCCTTCTGTTCTGTGATTCCACGTCTGAGCCACGTTGACCTAAGGTTTGAGGCCTTTCATCTTAACTCATGGCTAGCACTTAGTCCTCAAGAAATCAAAACCCATAATTTCGTAATTTTGGCCATAATCTCATTGGACTCCTATTATAATTGCATTTCCACAGAAGAGGTTGTCCATTCCCTTGGAGCCAAATTCATTCATGTCTTCATAGGGTCAGGAATGAGAGTAAGAGCAAGGAGTTTCCTTGAAGCCCATGACCTACCAAGGCAGCAGTTCAAAAGATAGGCCTTTTCTCTGCTGCCATTGTATCTTCCATCTGGCTCCCTGCTTCTCTCCTGCTTCCTGCTGTTTACCCACTGCCCAGAAAGACATCCTTTGGAGGAGCTACAAATGCAAGAGAAGGCTCAGCTAATTGCTGTCAAGGAGAGGTGTACCCTGTGTAAGATGTGCTCGGCAGAGAAACAAACAAGGGTTTCCATTCAAGTCGCAGACTGAAAGTCTTGAAATCTAATTTCCAGAAGGAAAGGCTCTTATTTGTTGGTCACACACTTCTCATGAGGGCAATTTAATGCGGTTGGCTAAAGTTTGAAAACTGGAAGGAATTGTTTATTAAATGGTAACTAACGTAACCATGGAGAAATGCTACCTAGTTTAAAAACGTCTTTTCTAAATCAATACTCACAAAGCTTCCGGCGTTGTGACAAACCTACACTCTTTGATCCTGAAAGTGACTGCAGTCATTACCTGGAAAATGGCTCTGCCGTCTCTCACCCCTCCCAGCACCCACATTTCAGAGAATCATGTATGGACCATAGCATCATTTCCTTTTATATATATAAGGACAGCTTACATTTAAAAGTGGAATCAAAGCTAAGATTAAAAGCAGTCAAGTCTTTGCTGGAGATTATTCCAGGACTGCCCCTGTACCTCTGCCATATTATGCTGCCCGAGTTGACAAGGCACTATAGCATCTCTCATCATGATGCCCTTTGGCTGGATGCTTCAGAGAAAGAGAGTCAACAGAGGGTGAATGCTGGGAGCAGCACAGGAGGAGGAGAAAGAGGGGCAATGACTAGTACTGCAAGTCATTGTCCCTAGAGAATTGCTCTCATCACGCCATTTATCTGCCTAGAGACGTCAAAGGGCTCCCATTGTCAGAGCATTATGTCTACATAAGTTAGGTTGCTATTGAAACATGTGGACCTTATGGGCACATCTGTTTTCATGATCTCATTGCTTACAACTCCTTCCTAAGAACTTTGGGCTCCCACATCATTCCCAAGTCAAATCAAAAATATTTCTCTCGACCAAGACTGTTAAATGTCCAAAAAGGACATGCCTGTTACTTTTGAAAATAGGAGGAATTCTTTTTGACATTTTAATCTAGGAGCCTGAGGAAGCGACCAACACAACTTCAGAAATCCATGATTTCATAAGAGCTAAAATGATAACCTTTCTTCCTCCCCACCCAGGTCAGATGCATAAACCACTCTGAAATAAAATACAAGTGGGGGAAGAAATGAAAATCAGAAAAACAAGGGGGAGGAAGGAGGATATGGGTGTTTTGTAATAGTTTGCAGCTGCCAGAGGGTTCAAATGGCATTGAGGTGGCCTAAAAACTCTACTACTACTTTCATTTCTTCTTTCCCATTTCAATTACTCTTCCTATGATTCTCCACACCTGTTGACATAAAGATAATTCTAAATGCATTGGCTACCTTCTTGTAGAACAACCATATGTTACTCATGCAAGACCTTACAATTTCTCATACCTATAAACAGGACCACAATAACTAATAATAAAGAGACTATATCTTTTAATAATTTTATTTTTCTTGGAATAATCTCCCTGAAGACCAATATTTGATGGACTTTTTTCCTATTGGTATCCACATAAATAGTTTCCTAAATTGGTTCTGAAAGGAGAGTGCTCAAGCTCAAGACCTCACCTGCCATGAATGGATAGTTTGCCTCTTTCAATAAGCAATAATCTTGTTTCAAAGAACAAGGCGGGGAAATAGCGATGCTTCTCGACTGTACTAATGGCAACTGAGTTGCTAAAAATGATATTAACAGCCACTAACATATATTAAGCAGAGTTAATGTGCCAAGCGCTCTGATTTACTCCTCAGATCAGCCTTATCATAAGGTAGATATCATGATGCCTGTTTTATAGGTGAATAACTGAGGCTCTGTGAGTTAAGAAACATGTTTAAAGTCACTATGCAAATAAGTGGGTAGAACTAGAATCTGAGTTCATGTGAATTAACTCCACCCACTTTAAAAGTCTTGCACCATGTGTCTCTGTTCTTGGAGTAGTTATGTGATACAGTATGATTATAAACATTTTATGTTACATACTTATCACTGTTCCTGGAAAATAGAATGTGACGAATAAGTGTTCACTTTCTTTCTCTTACTATTTCACAGATTAAGTACCTGGGGCATTACACTGCTGTCCAAAGATACACCACGAGGCAAGAGAATAGCCAAATTTAACTCTGGAATCATCAATGCCCTGCTATTTCTCTTGGAATTCAATAACCCCTCAGCAATTCCTAAAACTTTAGATGCTTCAGGGACCAATGTCTCTGCTTTTGCACCATGGCCACTATTCATGATTTATGCATTTATGCCTACAATACTGACTTATTGGAGACCTATCTATACTCCCTTGGAACTGAATTCTGTGTGTCCCTCTCAAGACCAATCTTTCATACATCATCTCACTTTCTCCCCACCCTCACCTGTCAGCCTGAGGCAGCAGATTCAGCAGAAGGTGTAGATGTTCTCAGGAAGGACAGAGCCACACTTGACGAGAAATCCAGCTTTGTCCAAAAATCAGGAATAGTCATCAACCAGGAATATCCATATTGGATTTGTTTGATGGAGAAACATTTCTTTAGGAAAAAAATACTAAAATTTTGGGCTATGTCTGTTTTGGCAGCTCAGCTACTCACCTAATCCACAATCACAAATGTAAAAAAGCACACAGAGTGCACAGAAGTGAATTGCTACTGGACAAACTGTATTCTACTAAATCTTTTCATATAGCTACAGCCAGATCTAGGATGCAATGATACAGAACGATATTTTCCAATAATTTACATCTTTTTAAAAAAAATATTTCTGTGCTTGCTTCGGCAGCACATATACTAAAAAAAAAAAAAAGATTTCTATGGATGGATCATACCTAATTATGGAAATGACATGCAATAGAATGATGAGATGATCTCTTTACATACTTTTCTTTTTATGAATGTGGAGGCTCAGAATTGTAAAACAAATCCTAGCCTTTTAAGAGCCAACAGTCCATTTTCAGTTTTCAAGGAATAAAATTGCATTGGAAGGGACATTGGGGAAGTTGCAAACTGCCTTGGCTTTTTATTTTTAAAAATAGGAATGCTATTCTCTATTACAATTTGATTATGTGTGGTCAATGAGATACATCCTGTCTAATAAAGTTGCGTAAGTAAAAGGTGTTACCTCTGTCATTTAAAGATTTATGTTCCTAAAATTCCCTGAATTTAAAAAATGATCTTGAGAAAATAGAGCCCTAGAACTCTAGAAAAATATAAATTGTAGGGCAGAAGAATTTAGGGAGCAGTGCAATATTTGGCATTGATCGTAAGACAGGGACTGTGAATGAATAGTGACCCCTTGCCGGTGTAAGAAAGCCCCAGAATCAACCCACACTTTTGTACTCTTATTAGTACTGTCTTATAAGGCAGGGCCTTTTAGAACCAGAGCTTTTTCCATACTTTTAAATCTGAGCAACATTTTTGTCTCTGCCAAAGATGTCTTTGGTTAAAGAGAGAGAGACTTATTTTGTCAAACTTCATAAAAAATTTTAGAGGCTTCCATTTACTGGATGGAGCTCATGAGGGACTATACTGCTGAAACCAAAAGCTCACTCATGACTTACAACACAAGCAGAAATGCTAAGAGGTAAACTGGACTTGCAGTACGTCAAATATAAGCCTAGCTACTCTACAGATCACCTCATCTCATGTCTTCATTTATAGTCCCTAAAATAGCTGTGAATACCTCCATGCTGTAGGTGGGGAAACAGGTTGCAGAGCTGGGTGGTGAAGGCTAGAAAGTTTTAAGCCAGGGATGATTAATTCCATGCCATCTTTCTATATGCTGAAGCATTCTTGAGAATTAGAAAAAAAAAAGTCAATAATAAAATTGATTTGAAAAAAAATTAGAACCATTAGAAACCCCAGTCTGAAAGTAAAAATTTATTACCAATGTGTTTTCAATATATAAATATCATTTTAAGTTACATCAGTCGACGGAATTACTTAATTTGATATAATTGTCATATGCTTTAATGAACATTGTAGACAAAATTTTAAAAAATACCCAGGCACTCACTGTATCATAATATATATGATATTTAATGCACAACTTCTTGCTTACTAGTTTTTATTTCCATGATCATGATTTCAAACCATACAGTATTACTAATATTATCTTTTCTGTTTTTTTTTTCTTTTCTGAAATAAGTACTTGCTTTTTTAAGGCATTCCTCTAAAATGAGAACATGCCTCCAAAAACAATTGTAATGGTGTCCATACTGTAAGCTACATTTTTCCCTGAATGCAACTTGCCAAGTTTCTCGTACAATATATTTAATATCTTTCTCTTAGCTGGGACAGAAATAAAATAATTTATTCATTGTCCTTTGAGGACTGAGTAATGATAACAAAACCAATGATGTTGTCAAATCTATTTTATCATAAATTACCATTATTCTATACTCTTTAGAACTATAATTACAGCTCATCTTAATTACTGCTATTTTTCAGATAAGGCATCTGAGTCAGAGAGGTTAAATAATTTGTCCATGGAATTCAGCAAGGGGATAATTGAGCTAGGATTAAACCCAGAGATTCTGCACATCTGCACATTTACATGCAATCATACCATGTTCATGAGCAATGCATTTCATAAATACGTATATTCCTGGAGGGACTCCTCTGGTCCCCCATGCTTATATTTCATATCTATCATGCAATTCAAAAACATATAGTATTCTGGAAAGAAGCAAATGGTCTTTTTTTTTATTTGTACTCATTTAACAAAATGCTACAAATTAAATGAAAGGTTGCCTCCTTCCCATGAAATTTTAGAAAAAAGGTCTGAAAGAACTTGACCTTTGAATATGGAAGCCATTAGTTTGTTCCAAGTTTTGAGAAGAGCAATGGAAACTCTTTCACCATTAGTAACCAAGGACTAATGAAAATCATTAATGTGACCTATGCGAGTTGTGAAATAAACATATCTTGCCAACCGATAGGAGAAGGTAGTCATGGATAATCATTCATTTTACTATAGAAATGAAGCGCCGCATCATTTCTCTCCTGTTAGCATATAACACTGGAGTTGTGCCCATCACTGCGCTAAACGTGATCTATTCTAAAATCAGCATGTTATTACGAATATAACCTCCAAATTATATCCCCATTCGAGTTCTCTGAATCCCGGTGACCCCTGTGCCCTTGGCAAACATCAACAAATCTTCAGGACACCCCCACTGGGACCAAATATAATCTCCGGTTTTCTCTCCACATACCACTCCCAGGAGAACTTGCAAAGAGATCAGACTCAGGATATGGGATGTAACATGCTCCGTTTTTCAACCGACTAATGGCAAATAGAGAGAGCTTCCTGGTCTCAAATAGCAAAAGGAGAAAAAATCAACAAAGCAATGACAAGTCAGGGGTTATGGTCATAAGACAAAGATTCTGGACTGAGGGTAGGTTTCCATCGCACGCCCTGTGTTGATTCACTTTGCACATCTGTAGTTGCTCCAAGAATCATGAGAGAACCATAACTCACTGCTGCCCTCTACACACTCACCAGTGATAGCCCCAGGGGCCAAATGTGAACACAAATATTTCCTGTCAAGTATTCTAAGCACATTAACCTTCCCTACTCCCCATTAGATAAAGGATTAATTAATAATCTCTCAGAATATTTTGATGTTAAGTTCACAAAGTGTTTCATGGGCAAACACCAGAAAATATAGGCCTTCTTAACTGGTCATGTCAAGATGCTTTTTAAATCTCCAAATCCTGGGGGACTCCTGGGTGGCTCAGTGATTGATCGTCTGCCTTTGACTCAGGGTGTGATCTCAGAGTCCTGGGATCGAGTCCCACATCGGGATCCCTACATGGAAGCCTGCTTCTCCCTCTGCCTGTGTCTCTGCCTTTCTCTCTGTGTCTCTCATAAATAAATAAATAAATAAATAAATAAATAAATCTTAAAAAAAAAAAATAAACCTCCAAACCCATACCGTGTAATATATATTCAAAGCCTCCAACTCTCTGCAAGTTACAGTCTCTTGAAGGCATTGGTGTCTTCATCAAAGTCTTAGTAGGAGAAATGGAAGGTTTTCATTTACTTTGGCATCTCTCTACCCAGCAGCATTCAGAGCACAAAGCTAGGACCCAACTCAGGAAAATTAAGACTGAGCTTTCTGGCTTCACCTGATTCTCTCAGCCTTAAATGGTCCTTTGCTCAGCACACAGCAAGTCTGTGAGCCTCAGTTCTATTCAGCAGTAGAGAACCTGTTTTGTCATTATGCCCGATATTAAGGGGAAACAGAGGACTACCCGCAGCCAGTACAGAGCCTGCTGAAGATCCCTTTGGGACATCAGCCTTCCTGCCAAGGAAGAATGGATGAGAGGTCATACTGCTAGGTGCACCCAACTGCTCTTGTCTCGCCACATTCATTTCTCAGACTGAGCTTTCTGACTATCCTCTGTGTCTAGTGACTGCTCATCCGAACCCCAATTTTATTACCTAAAAGTTTGCATGACCCTATGGTTATGCTTCGATGGTAATTTGATTCACAAGTGTCTGTATCGCTATCGCTATCTGGGAAAAGTGTACTCTTGCCATTGATCTGTAGTAATAATCCAAGGATGGTGTTTATTTTTCTGAAGAGATTGTGAAGAATGGTCCAAATAAATTTTAGGAAAATTGATGTTAAAATGAAGATCTCTGTCATTCCAAAACATATAAAAAATGTGAATTCTAATTTGATGCTCCCAAAATGATTGCCAAAAGCCGACAGTAAGATTTTTGGAGAAAACACTGAAATCATTTTCTGAGGAAGAGATAAACTAAGTCAATAGCACCCCTTTGTGGCAATAGAAGGGTATACAAATAACAATTAAGACCATTATTTTATAAGGGTCTTTACAATTTTTTTTCCCTATAAAATTATATTTATAAAGGTCTAAAGACCCATCTATGAATCCTTTCCCCTGCCTTCAGGCAGAGCCACACTAGTATTGTCTCACCGACTTGGGAATCTGCTATGGTTTTAAGGGTCTCCAAAGGGAAGATTTCATGACCTCTCCTGGTAAAACGTTCCAGGATTTCACTCCCAGGTCTCATAAAAATACTTTATACAACAGCATCCACCCATTTCATCTAGTTAAACCTGCTTCTTGGGTTGAGATGAGAAACAGATGGTTTCTATCCTTTAGTCCTTGGCGGTTGTGTAGATGGTTGAGGCCACAGAGGGAGAATCATAGCAAGAGGAACTCAGCATGGTTTATCTACACATCCTACACAACCCTGCAACACCAGGTCCACTGTTCAGAGCAGAGGGTGTGGTTTAAAGGACCAGAATGTGCCAAGCAAAGCTCTTCATCTGAAAATTGTTTCAGCTTTCCCTTATACATGGTAAATCCCTGTGCCCTCCAGACTCTGCATACTTTCTCAACAACCTGACTCTTCAGAGAAAGTGTTCAAACTGGTCTTATACAAGAGATTTTTGGGGATCCCTGGGTGGCGCAGCGGTTTAGTGCCTGCCTTTGCCCAGGGCAGGATCCTGGAGACCCGGGATCAAATCCCACGTCAGGCTCCCAGTGCAGGGAGCCTGCTTCTCCCTTCTCCCTCTGTCTACGTCTCTGCCTCTCTCTCTCTGTGTGTGACTATCATAAATAAATAAAATAAAAAAAAAAAACAAGAGATTTTTGAATAATAGTATCCATCAAGTTAACCTTTTCATACTTTGCACATCATCTTGATGATGAAACAGAGCTACAATTCTTCATGTTTCTTTCTTTGAATCCTTTTTTCTCTTTAATATCTTAGCACAATTATACCTTTTCTATTACTGAAATGAAAGCTACTTTACATTTTCCTCATGCGAATATGAGTTTAAATATTAATGAGCTTTGTAATGTTATTCACTTTAGCACTTCCCCATGATTTTCAAAGTCGGCCCAGTACCTTCTGGATACCTGTTTTCATAGGGTTGACATGATAGAGCTGTGCTTCTTTTTTCTGTTTTCTTTCTTTTTAGTTTTTCCCACAGATTACTATTTTGTTATTGTTGCTACTTTGGGAATAAAGAATGAAGGTTTCTATTTATAGCTCTAGATAAGATCTGTTTTGATAATCCAGTCACTATAGAGATTAGCTTTGCCTCGTATTTTTCCATGGCAGTGAGTTTTTAAAGGATGCATTAAACATAATGAGATCTTATTTGTGGTTGGTAAAGGTGTAAGATGCAGACATTTAATTGAGATCCTTTAATCTTAAAACAACACAGCACAATAAGTGCCAAATTCACATTCCATAATGGTTTTTTTATGTTATCTTTTTTTAAAAAAATATTATTCTGCAATATTTGTAGTTAATGTATATTCATTCTATTTTAGTCTAAAATTAGCAAACAAAAAAGATGGGGCACCAGTGGGAACACAATAGTTGCTTTTTCTTTATTCATTCATCCTTAAGCATCGCTCAGCATGGAACTCAGTACAGCCAAAGGATTTCTAGTACAAGAGCCGTATATTAACTCTAGAGGTCCTCTTCCCCCCTCTAGTGGTAACGAACACTACAGAACATCTGTGGTGGGTATTTGCAGCTGATCTCTGCAGCAAAGAACATTGGGCAAAGTAACCCTACAGGATTCAAATCCCAGATTTGCCATTGCTAGCTCTGTGAACTTGAGACTTAACTTGACCTTTAGCTTTTCAGTTTTCTCATCAGACATAGAGTAATGATGACAATTTGCGAGATTGTTGTGATGGTCACCAAAGAAAATATAAAGTCAAATCTATTTAGAAATTGATCATAGGGGCGTCTGGGGGGCTCAGTGGTTGAGCATCTGTCTGCCTTTGGCTCAGGGCATGATCCCAGAGTCCCTGGATCAAGTCCCACATTGGGCTCCCCACAGGGAGCCTGCCTCTCCCTCTCCCTATGTCTCTGTCTCTGTGTGTCTCTCATGAATAAATAAATAAAACCTTCACAAACAAGTGATCAAACGAAAACAGATTTAAAAAAATAAAACACAGGATGCATAAAATATTTAATCAATGGACTTGGGAACATGATGTTGGATCACTTGATAAATGCTGTTTCTCTATTCTAAATACTCTGTACCAGGAGGGAGACACCAAGGAAACTGTCTTAGAGTCTGTCACCCATAGGATCAATTCTAGAAATTTCTAGATTAAAAATTTCAGCACCTTGAAAAGTCATTGAGGCTGAGAAATATTCATGATGGAAAGGGACTATGAGAACTAGATGCAATCTGTGATTCTAGATGAGATCCTGGATGAGGGAAGGTCATAGCATTGGGGCACCTGTAAAGACTTGAAAATGGGCTTTATATGATATCATAGTATTAAGCCATTATAGTTTACCTGACTGCTTTTCTGAGTGCGATTGTTTAGAATTTTCCCCATGTCCTCCTGGTCTTATGAGATACATGTTTAAATATTTAGAGATGAAATGCCATGATTAGTGTGTGTGTGTGTGTGTGTGTGTGTGTCACTGACGAAGCTGAAGTTCCTTTGAATACAAGAAGTTTTATCAGCCACTGAGCATCCATCAGAACATCTGGTGTTTATCAGATGGACAATGAGCATGTGCTAAGTGAATGTATGAAAGCAACTTACAAACTCTAAAGTGCCACTGCTAATTACTGCAAAGCATCAATGACAGTGATACCTGGTCGTTATTAGTAACGACAGTTACACATGTTAACTACTAGTATTTGGGCGGTGGTACAAAAGATAATAAGCTAAATAGCGGGTATGAGACACAGGCTAGAGAATTTTGTGTGACACAGGTGACTTCAGAGTGTAGAGGCTTTAGAAGAAGGACGAGAAGGTAAAATAGCCCCAAATTAATTTTATCCACGCTCTTTTTGCCCAGACCCCTAATAACTATTTGCAGAGCGTGGCAGGTAAGGTTATCAAGTCACCCTCCGAACGTTTGTGGCCTGCAATATCCTCCAGTGAGTCTTTTTTTTTTTTTTTTCCCCTGGGGTCCTGCCACAGCTCTGCCCCTTGAAGCTGCTAAGAGGGAGAGAAGGAAAGATGATCAACAGGAAGAGGAGGAAGGAAAAAACACGCCATGCTAGACTCCAGATGAGTCCCTTGGCCTCACCCCTCTGAGTCATTCTCTCTCCATCTCCATGATGAATACTGAAATGTAGCACCCCTAGGTGCTAAATCCCTCCTGAATTTTAAAGGAAATAGGGAAAGACAAAATGCTGCCCCCTTCTGGTAGCTTTAGCAAATCTTCACACACAATTTATTACACAGCTAATAGTTGCATTAAAAGTCTCCCTTCCACGACTCATTTTGAGAG
This sequence comes from Vulpes lagopus, assembly GCF_018345385.1. Lineage (NCBI taxonomy): Eukaryota > Metazoa > Chordata > Mammalia > Carnivora > Canidae > Vulpes > Vulpes lagopus. The sequence goes on from NC_054831.1 coordinate 12,673,719, forward strand.
GACAGATGCACAGCAGGAAAGTCAACTTTGGATCAATTGGACATACTTAACGAAGCCTCTGTGAAAACCTCAAGGGATGAAGTTCCGAGATTCCTTTCACAGGTTGATGAGTATGTTGAGATTAAGAAAGAAGGGGGTTCTCGGACAGCACTAGAAGCAATGAGCCTCTTCCCCCTCAGACCTTGCCCTATGCATGTCCTCCATTTAGACGTTCTGATTTATATTCCTTTATAATAAACCAGTGATCTAGTAAGTAAAAAGTTTCTCTGAGTTCTGTGAGCTGCTCCAGCCAAGTAACTGAACCCACAGAGGGGGTCATAGGAACCCTTGGTTTATAGCCAGTTAATCAGAATCAAGAGTGACAACCTGGAGATCCCTGGGTGGCTCAGCGGTTTGGCACCTGCCTTTTGTCCAGGGCGTGATCCTGGAGTCCCGGGATCAAGTCCTGCGTCAGGCTCCCTGCATGGAGTCTGCTTCTCCCTCTGCCTGACTCTCATGAATACATAAATAAAATCTTTAAAAAAAAAGGGGTGACAACCTGGACTTTCCACTATGGCATCTGAGGTGGGGACAGTCTTGTAGAACTGAGCTGTGGGGTCTGGTGTCATCTACAGGCAGATTATGTCAGAATTGCTTGGTGGTGTGGGGGGAAAACCTTCCATACTTTAGAACATGAACTGCTGAACACACATTGCAGCAAGTGTCAGAAGTATAAATGTTATATAAGATATGTGTTATTTTAAGAGGTAAAATTTCATGTTGAACTATTTGTGGGGAGACTTCATAATCACTTCTATTAGGGACTGTAAATGTCTTAATTTCCTCCAATCCCAGTTTATGTTCTGTCCTAAATGGATATTTGCATCATTAAAGTCTATCTTTCTAAAGTGGACCCCATGATATACTCTTCCTCTTTGGGTCAATAAAGCTGCTTTTTTTTTTAATTAAAAAAATCAATTTTTAGGAATGAATTGAGGGGGTATTTCCCTTTTGTGTGAATTGCGGGCATTATGTTATTTTTCTCAGTGGCGCCTGAATTTTAATTCTCTTCTCTAACATTTGTCTCTCACCCTCTACCAACAGGTAAAAATAGTCAATTAATGGAGGTGGGCATATGTGATAACTATGTACAGAGCCACCTGTCAAAAGCCCAAATGCTTCTGCAAATTATTATAACAGCTTTGCAATAATATGCTTATCTGTTTCCACCTTTAGCATTAATTAATTTATGCATTCAGTATGTACTAAGACAACTAGAGATTTCTAAGATGAACATATACATCCCACCCCTCAAAGAGTCTACGATCTAATGCAAACAATTATAACGTGCATCTTTGGAATCAAAAGAGGTGTCTTTGGAAAAATTTTTATAAAGGGGAGAGGGTTCCATGGTCAAATATATTTGAGAAATATGGTGTGTTATAGTCTCCTCTTTGCAATTTCCAATGTAACATCTGCAAATTAAAACCTCTGATAGTAGGAATTTATCTAATCTGACCTTTCTCCAGATGGCTTTTTTTGGTAACAGAATGGAGGATAACATCCCTCAGACAATGTTCTCCTTTATACAAATATAAGGCAAACCAGGCATAGAGTTCAGGGGAGACGTAGACAAGGAAAATAGGCAGCCTCACAAAATGGGAGAACACAACTGATTCCAGACTTGATATATTGATAAGGAATGGTTTCCAGGGGCCCAGCATTAAGAGGGGTGTTCCAAGAAGGAAGTGTTAGGCAAATCTTGGAGGGATCCCTGGGGCATTTGAAAGGAGAAAAACCATGGAGGCTAGTGGATGGGCATGAGATGTACCAGATAAGGTGCTGATAATGAAGCTGAAGAGAAAAACCAGGGCCCCATCAGACACACCTGGAAATCCACGGAAAGCAATTTATATTCCAGCCTGTAAGCAATGGGCATATTTTACAGAATTCTGCATTGAGGAGTCAACCCCTAGCACTCTCTTATTGGTGTGGAGGCTGGATAGGGGGACAGGTGGGGAGAGTGAACACGAGTCGAGTCGGGGGAAAAGCATGGAACCTGCCATAAAACTGCATGATCATTTTGCAAGACACTGTTGGTTCTGAGGCTGGAACATAAAGCTGCTGTAGTGGCTTGAGTCCCACTATCTTCCACTCTCCTGTCTTGTGGCTTGTTTCCCCCTAACGCACCATGCAGCCTTACAGTGCCTTGCACTTCTTTGCCCAAGCAGTGTTAAATGTTAAAAAATGAAAGGAAGCCTACATGTTAAATAATAAATTCAGCATTTACATTTAAACACTCTAGCTTAAAATGCGATTTCATATTCATTATCTCATTTCATATGGATTTAGAAATCAAAATGCCTGGAAATTCCGTGGGGGAATTCCTGGGGAAGACAACCAGGGGATGTTAAGTGCTTCCAGTGTAAGACTTCTCCAAGGTTTCCTTGTTTCATATTTAGGTGAGTATCAGACAAGTGACAGCACAGATCACCTTCCTCCTGAGTTTGTATCCTGAATGATAGGTGACTGCTCATTGGCTTCTCTTAAAAAGCCTCAACCCTTTCATATGCAAAGCTGATGGGGTGGGTGTGATTATTCCTGACACCTTCTGGTCCTTCAAGTAACTTCCCCATTTCCTGGGAACTAAGCATTCCAGACTCCATCCCTGTCATAACAGCTGACAACTAGGGATTATTAACTAGCTCTAATGCAGCATTTATTTTAGAAAACAAAGGCTTTGAAATGACAGTACGGTTGTTTCTCCCTCCCTTTAAAGTGGCTGTTCACAGATTCCCCACGGAAGCCCAGAAGCTGGATAAATCTTGGTGAATACATCATTTGTCTTTTGTGTGCTGTGGTTAAGTTAAATCTACACCACTGCTCTGGAAGCTGTGTGTATGTGTGCATGTGTGTGAGGAGGTGCTTCTTCTGTCCAGTGGACGAAAAGAATAAGATGTGATCAAGTGTTCACATTCCTCCTCGTGCGTGCACACACGCCACACCCATGCCCACCTGGTTGGTCTCTCAGGACACCAATTCCCAGACGACACAATCAATGGGGGACATCTAGCTTCCTTCCAGGAGCTCCATTCCCGGCCCCACCTCACCCTTGGAGATCCTGCTCTTAGGTGGTACCTTGCTCAGTTGTAGTCTGCATTGAATTTGACCCTCTGATATGTTAGCTTTTAATCTAGAGGAGTTCAAAGGCAAGACCTGGAAAAAAAAAAAATCAAAGAATGACTGAATAAATCAATGAATGGTATAAATAGAAATGAAAGGAGGGGAGTATTAGGAAGAGAGCAAATTCGGAAGGGCAGCTATTTCTGGTAGAAAAGGAAAACAAATGTTGAGGAGATAGAACCACCTGGGCTTATACCACAAATAGCCATGACTAGCAATGAGACCTTCAACAGGTAACAGACCTTCAACAGGTAACACGTTCTATCCCCATGTCAGTGAAATGGGGATAATGTTATCTACTGCACATGTGGGCTGTGAGAATAAAATCAGATAATATAACACCTTGGACACTGTGTCAAGCACATAGTAGGCCCTCGACAAATGCCATTTTAGAAATCTACTTTATTTGGGGAAGAGGCTTTCAACCAGAAGAATAATGTTTATTCACAGCACAGAACAGAGAACAGCAGTTTGTCCAGCAGATGAACTAAGTGGAGAAAGTAAAGATTTCTAGGGCTTCTTGCATAAGGCACTCAGAATGTGGGTATATTTATTATTCTGAGTCAAGTGTAGCCTAACTTTGAGCCAACAGTAATATAACATGCACATTTCTTTCCGATTCACATGTACCCGAAGTTGGAAGTAATTTTACCCACTAGTTAGGGAGGCTTCTCTTTTTAGGAAAGAATCTTAAGCAAATATGTTCATGGTAAACAAAAGCAATCAACAGGAATCTTTCCATTCAGCCAGTCAAGCTTTCTCTGCTAGTTTTCTTTTCAGAATCCAACATCAGAAAAATGATCTCCTTTCCTAGAGGCTCAGGTTGGAACTAGGAAATGACAATGCACAGAAGATGTCATAAGTCCTAAAGAAAATAGTTGCATCTCATCATAAAGAATACATAACATTCGGGATGCCTGGGTGGCTCAGCAGTTGAGCATCAGCCTTTGGCTCAGGACGTGACCCCAGGGTCCTGGGATCAAGTCCCACATCAGGCCTCCTGCAGGAAGCCTGCTTCTCCCTCTGCCTATGTCTCTACCTCTTTCTCTCTCATGAATAAACAAATAAAATCTTAAAAAAAAAAAGAATGCATAACATTCAGAGATCACTGGCCGTGGTTCATTATTCCCTCCTACCCCGAAAAGTACAGGAAGGTGTATTTAAAAGACAACCTAAAATTGCAAGGCTAAAGTCTTGAAAATTATCCAAAACAAGTGCCAAAGAAGTCGTTTGTTCTGGATTTCTATAAGTATTGTGGTTATTGTCGCAAACAGTGGATTTTCTCGGTCATAAATCAGTTTTGTTTGCTTGGATTGTTTTTAAAACCCAAGTACATAAAAAACATAAATACATAAAACCCAAGAACAGATTGTAAAGCACACTTTGGGTGCTAGGTGGCGCTCTGCATCTACCTAATGTTAACGCTCCTTTCCCCAGGCTAAATGGGCCAGCCCCATCTACAGCCTGATACTCTTTTCAATAGTTAGAGCCTATGGTCGGGAAAGTTTCTGTGGACTTCTGCTAACAACTGGCCCCAGAACACACACAAACATGGCATTTAACTCTCAAATGGAGTTATCAATCTGTAAAGCTTTAATGGCCCTTCAGTGTCTATCTATCTGTAAGCAGCTCGGACAAGCTCTACAGTGATAAATTGATAGCTTTTTCTCTAGACTGAGCCAAAGTATCACTTTCTGGTCTACGGGCATTTGGAATAAGTCTAAGCAGTTAAATATTTTCAACTGCCCCCCACCCCTTCCAGGGTTTCTATTATCTAATCATTTAATAAAAGTTGGATATTTGAATTGATATTGAATTGGAAACTTGAAAGATCAGCTTGAAAACACACGAAATGGACTGACATGATGTTCCGAGGGTTTAAAATCTTCAGCTTTACTTTCCCGAGTAAGTCCATATTATCGTTATTTTCGTAAACTAGAACAGCCTTGGCATCCGAAGAGGAATAAATGAGGCTACAGAGGACTACACAAAATATACAGATTCCATCGTCTCTCTGACTTTGCTTCAGAAATACGAAGCGGTGCCCCCTGACATCCATACAGAGGGATGAGGCTTGGCCCGCATTCACTTGGCAAGCCCGAACGTTCTTAATATCCAGGCTTCGTGTGCACATAACAATTTATAATGCAATACCCTGAATGCTTTCTTCTTTAAAAGGAAAAGTAGGAATTAAAATGCACAACAGTCAGATCAACATGATGGAATGAAATATTATAATGGGCATGCTTGTGGATAAATACATGTGCATGTAGGAGAAGAACGCATTTAAAATTGTGGTCTGGGGAAGCTCTAAGTAAATGTTGAAGTTCGCAAGAAACTTATTAGCCTGTGTGTCTGCGTCCTTTGTCTTGACGCCAGCAGGTAATGGCTTCTTCTGCAGCCTAAACGTTTTCTTTATGTTCATTCATACTTTGACTCAATTAGGACAGTATAGTAGTATCAGGGGGCAGGTGACCTTCCTGAAATGCTAGCTTTAGTAAGTTTCTACTCACTTGGCTTCCAAACCACACACGAGACCTATAAGGTAAGAAGAAATGCCAGATACAGACTCTTATTATATAGTAAATAGCCAAGTACCTAATTTCCTATTTGGGAAAGGAATAATGAATATAATCATATCAAGTGTAACAGGGAGGGGGCAAGAGAAATCAATCTGTCTCAGATGCTGGCAATAAGGAGATGCACCAGCTAGAGAATTTAGAGTCAGTAATAAAAATGGCTAAAAGTCTGTATGGTTTTTACTATCACCATGCACCAACAATTCTACACAAGGTCAGAGATATAGGTGGACAGAACCATTCACTTCGAGCCCACCCCTGTCGGGAGACCACTGATTAGAACTGCTCTCCCACTTAGAAGTTTCCAGCAAGCAGGGAAGTGAATTTTTGGAAGGAAAAGCTATAAGGGGAAAGAGGAAGAATTAGTATTTTTCTAGCAGTTTCTGTCTGTCCACCCAAGACTTCCCCTACACATGTTATCTCATTAATCCTCAATGACAACCAACAACATTCAAGGCAGATAACCCTGTGCCCATTTTACAGATAAGAAAACAGATTCTGAAAAAGTTGAACAATGTATTCAAGGTCACATAGTTACTAACTGGTGGGTTCAGGACTCTAAAAGAAGTCCTTCATCTTATAAATCTCAGGTTTTAAATCCAACTGAGTAGCTAAGATCACAGACTGCCATTTAATAGGTATAAAACTTAGACAAGGCACATGAGTACCCTCAGTTGTCATGTAGGATGAGAACAGTCCCTACGGGGTAGAACTGTAGAGAGCATACCTGCAATGATGTAGGGAAGCTCTCGACATCATCCCACAATATGATAAGGATGTCAGAGTTGACAGTAAATGGCACGTAATAAATGGCACTTGTTATGCAAACCTCATCTAAGAGATCCAAACAATTTTTGGTCTTTTCCATGGGTTAAAGAATGCTGGAGTATATACTGAAGCCGCTTCACACTTTCACACACCTGCAGGCCTGGTGGGTTAGGTTATCAACTTTGATGCTGAGCAGAAAGACACACACACACATATCAGGGACTACAGTAGAGTCAAAGGGTGGACACTCTCACAGCCCATTTGTCTCCATCCCCACCCATCTGTGTCAATTGGTTGATGATTTCTTAGAGAACATCTCTAGTTTGTTACACTCTGCCTCCTACCGTAAAGGGATAAAAGGCAAGATTATTCTGTGGGAGGGACTGGCATATGAGCACAGGGATAGATTTGTTGAGGTTCATTCTACTTGATGATGGTGTTATTGAGAGATTGGTCATGAGACCACTGGTATTTAAAAGGTGACTCCCAAATATTGTGTCACTTGGAATATACAAAAGTTAACATGGGATGCCTAAATCATATGCCAAGTTTCTGAGCTGTACTGCAGCATGTTGTAAAAAGCTATCCGAGTCTCTGCTCCTTGAATTCTTTGCATAAACGTGGAAATCAAATAATCCCAGTATTTCATTACACATAATATTGGATTTGCCTATTATTTAAAAGCAATAACAAAATTTTCCTTTTTCTTCAACCATGACATTAATTATAGAGTGTCAATGGGAAACTAAAGGCTAATATTTACATAAAGCAATCAGACAAAATTATTGAGAGCACACATAAGATAATGCTTTTTTGTTTTTGTTTTCTTGGCACTCGCCTTCTTTTCATGTACTTTTGCCATAAGACATGGCAATAGAGCAATATAAACATTGACATTCTGACTTATAATATTAATTTATTCCACATTCCACAGAGCTAGATCCAATTTCTTCAGTAAATATCATTATTATAACAATTATAATTTCTGTGTAACATACTCTCAGTTAACATAACACTTTATTTTACAATTTAAAGTTAGTACAGTTAAACCCTTCTCCAGATAACTGTAAACATGGCAGGGGTTTCCAAGGACCCCAATTAGGTTTTTACATATTTGGAAATATAGGTCAAGTTAACTTGTATGCAGGATGAAGCAAACAATAGGAGTCTTTTTAAAATCTAAAGCCTGAAGGAAGCTCGGTGGTGGGAAGCTATGTGTTAATGAAGTGAGTTCAGCGTTTGCTGCTTGGCTGTGGGTTCTGTTTCCGCTTTTTCTCCATTTCCATCATGCACTGTAATCATGAGCATATAATCAAATCAGCTGTGTAAAGTACATATACAACACAGAACACTCTCTCAGGTCAGGTCTCTCAGGAGGAGCTAGAATGGTCACAAGGTCTTAACAACAAGAGTTTGTTCAACATTTGAGCAAGGGACGGTAGAGAAGGACTCCTTCCTCATGTTAGGTTGGGATGGCACATGCTCCCTAACCCTGTTCCCACCCTTCCTAACACTGTTCTCTCCCATCCACCACAAAACTTCAACTCCCAGATAGAAAACACTCAAAAATGTATCTACAACTGATCACAAGAAACCTCTTAATCCGTATGTTCTAGGTCTACAAGACTTAAGGCTAGAATAAAGTATGTACAGTCGTGGCAAAACAAGTCCTATCCGTGCGAATGGTGGCATTGAATTTTAAAGAGAAAACACTGTTGAAGCTTCTCTAAGCTTCTCTATTCTTAAGGTTGTTTTTCTTTTTCTATTTGGTCCTATGCATGGAAGGTGCAGTTGAATAAAAACATACCCTTTAAGGTTACATTATTCAGAGATGTAGATAGGCATGGAGTAGATGAAAATAGAATTCCTTTCTATGTACTTGTTTGATCATTTATATTAATATTCTCACTCTCCCTTTGTCTTTCACCTTCCTTATGTTTTCCAGGCTCCTCTAAGTTTTATGTGCAAATGTTCTGACTATATGGAAGCCTTAATGAGAGCCCAGAACTCATGCAGATCCTGAGAAAGAGCAGTGGTCTTACCAAACTTTAGGACAAAGCATTACTGAGGCTGTGGGGCAAATCAACGCATCCCACTGCACTGGAGTTAGGAAATAAATGAAAAGGACAAAATTAGTTTGTGTGAGAAAACATTTTTTTCAAGGATATATTATATACATGGAGACATTTATCAAGAGAGAAATTTTATCAGTCGGCGAAAGATCACTGAGTCTCACACAGTGTGCTGGCCGTTAGAAGTATGCCTCGAAATTGGGCACAGCCTTGTCACAGAATCACACATACTGATCCTTAATCCCTATCTTTGGATGATTTACCTTCCTTTTTTTTTTTTTTTTCCAGAAAAACAATTTTGACATCCAGGCATGGCCAGCACACACGCTGGACATGTGCCAAGCTTGGACACCCCAACACATTCTTTCATATTCTAGAAAAGCTGGCCAGATGCTGGCATGCAGGCATAGCTATGGCATCTGTGGGAAAAGAAAACATGTTCTACTCTGCAGCCAGCCCTGGGCTGGCTCTCATTATGTTCCAGCAGGGTCATCAAACTGAAGGAGGATGTGAGGAGCTTGGAAAGAGTCCAGAGGGCTGGCACTGAAAGGAATAAACATCTGAGAAATCACCCTGAAGGGCAAGTTGCAAGAACCTGGGTATGCTCATTTGACCAGCAGCTGGGGTGAGGCCTATCCTAGGCAAAGAAGAAGCATCTGTCATGGTGTGGAGGGCCCACAAAACAAGAGATAATGGCCTTGGAGGAGACTGCGAGATTTCTAAAGAGATTTGGGTCTATCAGCCTTCGCAATGCATGTCCAAAGGAAGTTACAGATGGCCTTTTCCTAACCCTTCCCCAAGATCAAGGATAATCAGAGATAATGCAGTTTTGAAGGATAAACTAGCCTCAGGGAGAAGGTGAAGTTTCATTTCATCACTTAGGTCACTGTTATTGTGATGTGATTCTGTGATATGATGTGATCACTGCTCTGTGATTCCCCGACTCCACCTGGGGATCTGTTGTTTAACAAATGTCAAGTGTGGACATTCATGAGTGAGTGAATGTGAGCAAGTATGTACATGTATGTGTGAGCATGTGACAGTTGTGTGGATGAGGGAGCCTAAGTGTATGGAAACGAGTGTTTAAGTGCGTGTGTGCGTACAATGGAGCATGTGGTGTTCATCCCCTTTCTTCCCTGAAAAACAAATACAAACATTCTTTGGGAACATTTTTCCAAAGAAAGCTGGCACTTCTGTGTAGAGACACACCATAGCTGCTCTATTCTTGAGAGAAAGCATGGCTTTCCCATGGCCACAAGCATTGGCTGCTGCCCTATCATCTGCTGTAGCAAGACTACAGATGGTGTCATCACCAGTGGAATGGAGGTCACATTCCAAGAGGTAGGTTTGTTCTTGGCCAGATACAGAGGAATGACAGAAACATCATTTTCTACTGTCTGTAAAAGTGGTCACACCCTTTCTTCTGAACACATGGCTTTCTACTTTATTACAGAAGAGAAAAAGAGAAAGTTACATGGACTTCAAGTTCAATATGACTTCTATGCCATTTTGCTTTTTTTTTTTAAAGACTGCATTTATTTATTTGAGAGAGAGAAAGACAGAGATAGCCACAGAGATGCTGAGAAAGAGCACAAGCAGGGAGGAGAGGGAGAAGCAGGCTCCCCACTGAGCAGGCAGCTGGCTGCAGGGCTCCATCCCAGGACCCTGAGATCATGACCTGAGCTGAAGGCAGACCCTTAACCGACTGAGCCACGCAGGTGCCCCAGTGAAGTTTTACTTTTATAACTATGGAAAGAAAATAGCATTTTCATAGCAGGAACAGAAACTCAGTTTAATTTCCAAAGAACTGCTTTAAGATGAATGCCAAAATATGTGGCTGCATTGCAATAAAATTCCAAGGAAATGTCTTACCCCATGTCTAGTCTACTTATTCTGGAGTAAATTAAGAGAGAGAAAAAAAAAATTGTTTTCATCTCTCTGAGTTTCAAAGAATATAACACTCTAATGCTTTACAACTCACTTCTCTCCTGAGCACTACATTTTCTCTTCCATATTTCAAACTTCCAGTCAGATAAGATTATGCATTTCTACAAATCTTGTGTTTACTGTAGTTATCGGAGGCCAAGATTGCAAAACCAAGCAAGTGTTATCTTGACCTTTGTTAACACACAAATGCTGATGGTGGACCGTCACTGCTGGCCCTAGGCTCCTCTGTGGCTCAGTAATGTAACTGTAACTAGACTCTTTGGGGGTGGGCAATCATTATTGGCCTAGCCGGGGAGGTGGTGGAGAGGCACTTGCAGGCAACCTCCGTAATTCTCTGCTGGAGCAATGGTAGGCACTTCCATACACATACTCTTGCAACACTTCTTAGAAAGTTCTTATCATGACATGTAATGGTAAGTCAAAAATTGTACTTGTACTGAGGAAACAGAAAAGCGATAAGATGTGAACAAGCAATCTGAAAGGAAACACAGTTCCTTCTCTATGAATGATAATGTCCCTTAATGTGGCTGAAATGTCATTGGCATCCTAAAGCCAAGTTCCTCAGCTGATAAGCACCCTTAGAATTATTTTAGTTAGGGATTAGCAATTGCTTTTGTTTTAAAGGAATCACGTGGTTTTCCACAATTTCCTAATAAGAAGTGGATTCATCTCCTATTAAGCATTCTGTATTATGTAGTTCCTGGGAATCCTGATATCAGGAAAAACTGCTTCAGAAGCCACTCAGGGTGATTGTTTGATAATGCTAGGCATTCCATATCCTAGTCGGTGTACAGATATTCACTCTTAGAGTCAACAGGTTAACGCTGCCTTGGATTACCAAAAAAAAAGGGCAGTGTCATCCTGGTTGTCAGTCAAGAGCATGGGAATTAAGTGAGAAGAGAATCTTTCATAGGTAGCCACTGACTTTAGCCCAATGTTAAGTCATACGAGTGCAAAGCCAGGTTCTTCTGAGTCTTGCTTACCTCTTTTGTTCTAGAACATAGGAATAGGCAAATACTACAATTGGTCACAGTCCACAGAGGAGAGTCTCAGAGGCTCACCTTCTAATTTGGAAACCTGACAGCCCATCTACATATGTGTGTCAGAATTTCTGCTGGTTTGTAGGGAAACTAACAGTATGAAAGCAATGTGAGGAGGGGGAGGGGGAGGGGCTTTCTCATGTTGCTATCTTCGGAAGAATAAAGCGTATCCCATTAGGTGAGCAAAGAGTTGATAATGCAAAGGCACAAACATTGTGTCTTGTTTTTATCCAAGGAGTTTACCTCAAGAACCTACTTTCGTTGAAAATTAAAGGGGCTTAGGATGAAATAACTATAAAGATAGTTAGAAAAAAAAAAAGGAAAAAAAAACAGAGAACACAAAACCACACTGGGATACTGAGGGCAATATAATAGCAAGGTACATGTCCTTAGAAAATCAATTATGCTAATGCAACCTTTTGTCAGCTAAATTTCTTTCCTTTCTGTATCCAATTTTTTAATCTTTAAATATTGATCAATGTAATTTTTTAAAATAGCTTTAAATCAACTAAGATGGCAGTTCATCTTAGTGAGGTCAATTGTTTTATTTATTTATTAATTCATTGTCTTATCGTTTCTACTTCTTTTTTGCCCAAAAAGCATTTGAGCTGAATACATTTAGTTATGAAAGCATTTAACATTTTAAATTAAGACACAAGGAATTCTAAATGACACTTGAGATGCCCTGAGAGAAGCCTCTCATCTCTCATGTTTATAGATATCTCATATATTCATAAATCAAATCCTGTGCATATTTAAGCCAGACCAAAATACTAAAAAGCACCATGTCTCCCATTAGAAAAAAAATGCAATTATTCTGCTTAGTTATGTTTTTAAAATAGCTTGACATTTTAAATAATTGATGAATATGTAATTTGCTAATCAGTAATGGACAGTTCCCATGGAGGTACCATCGCTAGTTTTATAATTTACTATTTCAGAAGAGTTTTATGAATGCAAAGATTAAAGCTGGGAAGCAGAGAGAAATCACTCCAGGATGACATTACCCTATTTAACACCCATAATACTGAACGGTAACAACAATTAAGCTTCACAAATTAAGTCGATGTACTGAGTTTCTATTGGGTGAGTTATAGACAGCCATTCATGTGTCATGATTTTTTTTCCATACTAAATTCCTCATAGACAACCATTTACCCAAATGAACAGCAGAGCAACATACTGTTACTGTAAAGGATTAAATGATATTTTAGTTTATGCCTTTATTTCTTTTTTTTATGCTTTTATTTCTTGACTCTTTGCTCCAAGTGATAATAGAGATCTTCTTTACCATGCACGAACACTTACATTCTCTTTCTGAGAACATTTCTGATGTTGTTGGGGTTAAGAGAGGAAAGTCATTTATTTAAAGATCGCCTTATTAATCTACAATTTTGGGTAAATATCTAGATTATCTGGTCGGTCAATTTGTCTTTATAGTCTAAGAAAGAAGACTAGCTGCCATGTTCAATCCAGATGAGTTGGTATATGAATATTTATAAGGACATCGATATTCACAGTGTCTTACAATCATGCTCCAAGCTAAATAGAAATAAAAGCAAAATGGCCACAAATATTACAGCATAATAGGATAAGAGCTAAAAGGTATGTACAAATTCATTGACAACATCTGTGCAAGTGTTGTAGACAAAACATTTAAAAAGAAATCTACATAAAACAGATAAATTTATCAAATGTTGATAAATTTTCAGAGACAGTATAAAAGTACACAAAACATGGAAGAGAGAAAGAATTTTTTTTAAAAAAATAACTGCTAAGCCAATACATAGAGTACAAATTTACTACATTAATTTTACAGAACGATGGGAACCAGAGACAAAAACGATTTGGCAACAAACAGCAAAGAAAGTTTCACCGGTCACAGAGAAGAAAGACTTTTCGTTTCAGATGAGAACACAGACTGCCACAACTCACCCCCTCCACCCACACACAAACATAGAAAAATAAAAGCAAATGCAAAGGTTGTCTACAGCAACACACGACAGACAGAGGTGGAAGCGTTTGGCATGTTGTATCACAGGAAGTCAATCACGATTGGCTAACGATGATGGTACCTGGCTCTGTTGCAGGTCACTGGCTTGCCTGAGAGGAGTGACGGATGGAGGGGGCACACCTGATGTGGACGCAGATCGGCCTAATTTGCAGCTTACTTTCGGTTCTGTGAACAGGGGGGAAAAGGCAAAGTGTTAGCAGAGCAATGTCTGAGGTGATGGCTCGCATTTTGTTTGGCTGCATGTTCTTTCAACGCCACCAATACTTCTGATGCTTGCTGGTAATTGGCAGGTGATGGAATGATCTCATAAGGACTCCGAAACGAGCTGTATCTGCAGTCAGCTCCTGGCAATAAAGAACAAATCAAGGAAACGTGGCCCTTGCTCCCTTGGACATTTGTACCTCATTTAGGGTTAGTTTCCACAGGGTGATAACTAGAGCAAGAGCCCCATTCGGGGGAAAAAAGCTAGTGACACAATCACTTTGGGTACTTTCTCTTCAGCTGTGGTCCACGGGTCCCTATGTCCTAAAATGTCTTCATCTTCTCCAAAATTTTCCCTCCCTCCCTTCTGTTTTGTTTTGTTTTGTTTTGTTTTTCCAATTTTGAAATCTCTCTCACTGTGCTTGTGCTGAATACTTTTATCACGTTTTCAGCGTAGCATTTCTCTGGTTCATCTCTATTAGCTTTCAATTTTATAATCATCTTCTGAGACTTTGCCATTTTTCATAATAATAGTACTTTTCCAAATTATAAAAGTAGTCTCCTAACTCTTCTTCTCTTTTCAAGAGCCCAAATGAGCTATCCAGGCCATTGACGGGACACTCTGGAGATTAGAATTTGGGGGATGGAAAGAGTTCCCATCATTCAACAAGGTACAGAGAGGATGTTAATTTTCATATATATTTAAAGATATTTGATAAGAAAGAGGGGAAAAAAGCCATACAATGAAAACTTAACACCTGTGCTTTTGCCACAAACTTTTATATTAGCAGTTACTTTTTTGAGTGTCAAGTATATTCCACCTTCTATCTGGCCTACATTTAAATTATGTCTAATCCTAAGGATACCTAATAGGGTTAGAGAGTTAGCTATAAAGGTTGCCAATTTATACTGTGTGTGTGTGTGTGTGTGTGTGTGTGTGTGTGTGTGTCTCAGAAACTTCCCTGCTGACTCCCATAACCTGTCTGCCCAAAATTAACTTGGACACGGACAGCCTGGGTGGTTGAATTGGTTAAGTGTCTGAGTTTGGCTCAGATCATGATCTCAGGGTCCTGGTATGGAGCCACACATCATCAGGCTCTGCGCTCAGCAGGGAGTTCACTTGTCCCTCTGCCCCTCCCCACATTCATGCTCTCTCTTTCAAATAAATACATAAAATCTTAAAGAAAAAACTGACATGGACACAATGGACTGAGCTTCCTAGATTACTTTGAAACCATCCACGTTGTTCAAAATTTTCCAATTACTCCATATTTCACATGATAAAAACTTCAAACTCACTTGACTAATTTTCAAGGGTCTCCTGTGATACACCTTCATGTGATCGGATCCACTGTGTCCACGCTTCTGCTCTCCAAAATGCACACAACTGTCTCCCTTCTCAGTTCTGCATTTAATCCTGCTTCTGTCCTTCACCTCAGGTGTGCCCTTGTGTGGACTTTCATCAGACTAAGTCCTACCCATTTCCGAAGACCAACTTCAATGAGTCCTTCTCTACTGCCAAGCATCCCAATTTCTCTCCTGAAACTGCCTTATCACTTATACAGTGTTTGCTGTGCTTGCGGCTTGGAGCATTTATCATGGTGGGGACCACACAGCAAGGGTTCAATTAATGTTTTACCCTTTTCACTGAAAATATTCAATTTAACCTAGAAGAGGTCAGTGCAACTCCTAAAAATGAATGAAAGCAACAAAAATAACATAGAATATGTTTTAAGACCTGGGTACAAAGCTTAGCTCTCCTACTTATGAAGGCAGTGATTCTCACTCAAAGGTTCGGGACCTTCCAGGGTCCATTTCAGAGGAAGCATGAGGGTTGGAAATTCTCCCTTCCTCAGTTTTATGCAGATGATTCCAGTAGCTGCTTATTTATTTATTTATTTATTTATTTATTTATTTATTTATTTATTTTTAAGTAGCTTCCATGCCCAATGTGGGGCTTGAACTCATGAACTTGAGATTAAGAGTCACATGCTCCACTGAATCACGTGCTCCACTGCAGTATCCAAAGGGGCTTGATGAGCTGAAATATGATCTGGATTGATGTTCAATGGGGGAAAGGCCTTGTCTTAATAGCCAGGCATGTCTACTCACTCACTCTTGAAAAGTGTTTAAATATAAGAATTATCATACAGTGACACAAACCATCACTATCACTGAGAAATTAATCTCATTTCCCAGAAGTTGTAAATCCTTTCATACCTTAGAAAATCATCTTTTGTTATATAAAATAACAGGTAAAGCATCCATCAGAATCCTGATTGACATGTTTTTATAATGAAGCCAATGTTTCCATATATCCCTTTACTGTGGTAACACAGTCAGTTACACAGAGCCAGAAAATTCAATATTTTTTTCCTAAGAAAAAAGAGTATTTCTTTATTTAAAGTCCTTTTCAAGTTTATGTTAAAGAGATTATCTGATGAGTGACACAACTGAAGGCCTTTTACGTGATCCAATATACCTAGGGATTAATTTCTCCTGCCAGGTTTCTAGTCAGATTTTGACTTAACCAGCCTCTTTCAAATGTAGACACTCATATCTCTAGTGAACAGACTGAGTTGTACCAAAATCCATGCAAACTCCCCGTTTCATTATGTCCTGGAAAGACTTTGTTTTACCCCCATTGGACATCAATCCAGAGTATGTCTCAGCTCATCAAGCTCCCTTGGGTACTGCAATATAAGCCATTAAGTCCCCACTACACATGGCCTTTACACTACTAGCCAACGACCCTATGGGTTAGCTCTAAAGTTGAGATTACGCTAGAGTCAACTGTTCGATCTCAACATGGCTCATATGGGTTATGATTCTACCTACAGCAGCAGACTAGCATTATGAAATTCATTATGTACACATGCTTACACAGGCAAATACAAATCCACATGCACACTGCATAATATTGCAACTTAGTGATATCATGTTGTAGGGACATTTTTAAAATTGTGAAGTGTGAGTTTATCTTTACCTCATTCATTCTGGCTCTTCTTTCAGTTTTACATGGTTCTTAAACACATTTCAAATGTATTATGGTATCTATGGGATCAGGTTGGTGAAACAATTCTTTATGATGTTGCATCCAGCAAGGTTCCTTTGACTAAAAGAATTGTCCAAAGAAGTCCTAAAAATCCTAGAAAAGATTCTGATTATAACCAAGCTTCACAGAGATTCTTTAGGGCTGTGTCATAGAAGTTAGATTGTCCAGCTCCCTTACTCTTGGAAATACATTGTGTTTTGAGCCTCAAACAGGGAAACTTAGGAACCATGACTCTAAAAACAATAAATGTTCATAAATTTTACTAACATAAAAATTGCCAAGACTTTTTGGAGACTTGTGCCTCATAAGAGATTTTTGTTAGAATTTTATTTCTCCCCAAAAAACTCATTCCATTCCATTAAGAGATTAATGATGTACTAAAGGCACCTGTTATTCCTACACCAAGGAAAACCCCTTGGTTTGTAAACTCCATCAATCATCATCCTAGAAGTAACAGTTGATATTCTTTATGAAATTTCCATGAAGATCAAGTGTAAAAGAGAACAAGAAGAAATAGAATAAGGTAGTAGATTAAGAAAGAAAGAGACTCAGAGGGGAAAAGCAAGAACAGAAAAAGAAAGGGGAGGCAGGAAGGGAGGGATGAAAGAAAAAGAGAAAGAGAAAGAAAAAGAACAAAAGAGATAGAAAAAGAGAAGAAAAGAAAAGAAAAAGAGAAAAGAGAAAAGAGAAAGAAAGGAAAAGAAAGAAAAAGAAAAAAGGAAAGGAAAAACACTAATTTTACCTTTTTAGAATAAACCATTATCAAGATATTATCATGGGATGTTTCCAGAGTAATAACTCATGATCATCTTAAAGTTTGCATTAAGTAAGTATCCAGTGAACTGTGTGACTTAATATTTCTTTCTTTTTATTCTTAGTGGATATAACTTATCACCGTTTTTGTTTGTTTTAAAGATAGTAATTTCTCAATCATTTTTCATCTTCCCATTAAGGTGAATTGGATTTCTCTTCCAAATCATGTCCTTGGTATTGTTACAGGATAATCTCCAAGGCATCCACTGCTATCACTGTGAGTTTTAGAGTTCTCTTTGCTTTCAGAAAGCAAAGACAAATGACTCTTCTCAACCTCTGCATCTACACAGCAATAGGAGATTAGTGCATTTTCACCAGAGAAAATCCTTTCATCTAGCATCAAAGAAATAAAATCAGTCAAATTCAGAGATATATCTTTCCTCTATCTTGTTTTTTTTTCCCTTAATACACAACATTTTTCTGTAGTAGCAGAGACATATTGTGATTCCCCCTAATCAGTCATGTTGATGAAAGTTTCTAATCAATGACTTAAGGCTACTTGGAAGTCACGGGCCTTTAAAAAATACACCAAAGTATGATTATTACAAACTCTAGGGAAGGCATTTTTTTTGGGGGGGGGTGGAAAAAACACATACACTATTTGAGATAAGTAGGTGTCTAAATAAGAGGTACTTTTGCCAGGGCTATGTTAAAACCTTCATGGATCCCACTTTGTTTTAAAGCTTCTATCATACCTCACAGTAAACATGTAAGATGCCCTTGAGTCCCATATTAAGTGTAATTTGTCCTGTATATAATTTGAACACATTTTTATAATTTGGCTTCAGAAATTATTGGACTGTGAATAATCCAATTAATTCATGACTGGTTATGATTTCTAGGCAGTCATCAAGCACACTCAGGAATTCTTGCAGCATAATACAATCTAATCTAGAAATTGTTTTCAAAGGTAATGGAATTGTTTTAATACTAAATTTAGCAATTAATTAAGTGAACCTAGTGTTACAGTTTGTAGTGATTTAATTAAATATACATTAATGTTAATCTGACAGTTTCTTTTGGAATTTTGGTGCTACTATTTATTTTTAATACCCAGTATTTCTGTAGGTCCCTGAGAAACTCATAGGCTTTGGCATTGTCAGTATGATGCTGAAAAGAGGAAAAAATTCGAATCATTGTGTGACCAGAGAAAGAAAATCGGCAGGCTGCAAAAGTCTACCCTGTGGGTAGATATTCTCTCTCCAGCTTTCCATGGAGCTTTCCTCTGAATAAGACTTGTGTAGCTTTGAATGAATCCTAGTATCCCATAGTCATGGACCAACATCCTGGTGTTATCTGAAGGTCCAGAGAGTAAAACTATTGATGTTGGACTAATTGGTAATTCTTCTTGTAAATACTGGAATTTTGGTGAAGATCTAAAATCCAAAGAAAAGTGAGGTGGAGACATGATAAGTGGAGTTTATGATCCAGTGGTGGACATGGTATAATTGTAAGATCTGTTGAATAGAGGAGGAAGAGGATCACACAAAAGTAGATTTAGGTATGCCTGTTTACGTACAGAGACTTACCTGTTTACATAAACAGGTATGCCTATTTATGTAAATTGTACTATCTACCACCCAGGGATGCGCTAGATACCGAAATGCATTTTTGGTTTCTTACATGGCAGCATAGCACAGTGAAGCATTAACATTTTGGGGCTTTGACAGCCTCTTTTATTTTAATATATAATTTCTGAAACACTCTTAGATTTCTATCACGTTAGCTGAATATGAGAAAGGTGCTTTTGTCTTCAAAAACACTTCATTTCACATTAAAATAAAATCATCATATATGTGTATGAAGCAACGTATTTTAACCATTTAGCATGGTTAATGCATGCCCCTTAAAGTCATTACATAAAGAATATCCATCTACCAAGATATGAATTCAAAAAGACCTATCATGATTTGTATCACAAATGTTTATTACCATGGGGATGGAAATTTCACTATGTGTTATGGCATCAAAAATAGAATAAATGGGGGATCCCTAGGTGGCTCAGCAGCTTGGCACCTGCCTTCAGCCCAGGGCATGATCCTGGAGTCCCAGGAGCGAGTCCCACATCGGGCTCCCTGCATGGAGCCTGCTTCTCCCTCTGCCTGTGTCTCTGCCTCTGTGTGTGTGTGTGTGTGTGTGTGTGTCTCATGAATAAATAAATAAAATCTTAAAAAAATAGAATAAATGAACAGGCAAAAATAGAATAAAATCCTTTCATCACTGATATTAGGAATAAAAACATGACAAAAATAACCTATTTTTAAAATGTTATATTTCACTTCTAAATAACAAAATAAAAGAGAAGAAAACTGAGTTTAAATTTTATACATCACTTACCTTATTAACGTAAAAACTCTTTATTCCTAACAAATGAAAATCATCAAAACTGAATGTAATACTAATAACATCTTCTATCTATACCATTGGCTTTTGTGGTTTATTTAAGAGCAAGCATCTTGAGACAAAATTTGGTCCAATATGATGTGTATGGTCCTTATAGCAGATTCTATTTCAATGGCCATGGACCTATGCTTCTGCTTTGAACCACTGTATGTTATAAACATAAATAAGCAATATGTGCCTAGGAATAAGACTTATCTAAGAGCATGCATGGTCAAGTCCACCAGGGCAGGGAACGTCAATGTGATCTCCAATAATGGCCATGTTTGTTCACGCTATAGCAGAACTGCTGGAGATCTCTAAGATCCTGTGAGGAGGTGGTAACCTGAGGTCAAAACCTCAGGTTTTGAAAAAAGTACTAAGTAAGAAGTTATCTGCTTTTCCCACTGTGTTGACAAATTCACTAAATGTCTAAAAATAATGCTGGATAACTCTGCTGTTACCTTAGCACATCAAAGCAACAGCACCAAACTGTGCTAGTAGCCATGTATTTTTCACTGCCACACAGACTTGAACATTTGGTGGATATTTTCTCAAAAATGAATGAAGTAAGTCTATTGCTTTAAGGAAGACAAGAATTTGTGGGCAATGACAAATCTAAGCTTTCAAGCAGGAGCCAAAATTTTGAAAAACTTGTATGTACCACTGTGAGCTTGACAGCATCCTAATACTTAAAGACTTTTCTTGTGAGATCAGCAGTGATATTAATTAATGTGCTGCATTGATTTTTATAATGAAATATGTCAACATATGGAAGATTTGCATGACTTTGTGAACTGATGCTTCCTAAAAGCATGATGTTATAAATCATGCATGGACAAAAGATCCATTTCAAGTGCAAGATAGACCAATGTATTTTAATGTAACAGAGCATGATGAGTTTATTGATATGTAATTAACCCTTGTGAAACTGCTATTTGTTGAGTTTGGGCAGGATATCAAAGAAGAATATACACAACTATATGAAAAGGGTATTAAAATATTCCTCCTTTTTTCAGTTACGCATCTGTACAAAGCCATATTTCCTTCATATATTTTAACCAAAGCAACATATCACAACAGATTGACTCCAAAGCAGATATAAGAATCTATGCTTGATTAAGTCAGACATTAAAGAGATTTGCAAACATGTAAAACAATTTCTAATCTCATCACTATTTGTTATAATTTAGGAAATAGAGCTATTTTCGTGAAAAATGTTACTTATGCTAACATAGAATGGATTTATTATTAT
The DNA here is from genome assembly GCF_018345385.1 of Vulpes lagopus. NCBI lineage: Eukaryota > Metazoa > Chordata > Mammalia > Carnivora > Canidae > Vulpes > Vulpes lagopus. The sequence continues at coordinate 12,695,004 of NC_054831.1, forward strand.
TGAGGAATAATTTTTTAATTCTCAATTTTAATTTCTGATATGATAAATATTGTTATATTTCACCCTTATGTTAGACTTAACTTCCAGCTCCAGGAGAGCTCTCTGGGATTCTTAATAGGTTTTAAGAACATAAGGGGTCCCGAGATGGAAGATTTTGAGAACAGTCACTTTATATAAGACTCCAAAGGGCCCAAAGAGTTCTCTTTAAAAAAGTAATTTTTTTAATGCAGTTAAAATGCCATTGGTGTATTTAAAAACAAACAAAAAATGAAACAGGAAAATACCATGTTGAAGCACAAGAAACATAGGGAAAACTTTGAAAACTTGGAGGGATTTGGGAATGACCAGTTTTGAAATGCTTCCCCAGGAAAGTCTTGATGGCAATGTCCAAAAAAAGCCATTATGTGCCTGTAAGACCGGAGATAAGCCATCCAAATTCTCAGGGTACTTTTTCATCATTTATAGTAAGAAGTAAACTCCAAGGTTCATTCATTGATTCTTTGACGTTCATAAATGAAATCTGTTGGAGTAATTGAAATGCCCTCAAAAATACCCTTGATTGATGGTGAGCTTTGTTTACTACGGTCACTGCTTTTACTCCTCCTTTCTGATCCTACTTTCAGTGCTTTATTTTCGTAACAATGTTGTTAGGATTATGCATAACTCAAGTCTGCTATTTGCTAAAATTTTCTAAAATTGTTGGTAGAAGTTTTGGTAGCAAATGATTAAACAGGACCAAAAAATTGTTTTAAATTAAACTGAGGAGAGGTCATGGTCATCTGTCACTTTTAACTGTCCAGAATCCACTTAGTCTTCTTTTTCTGGCATAGCAGTTTGAATTTCTTTTGGAGAACAACACAACCAGTTTCTAGGGTCTCATAGGAAGAGCTTCCCCAACTGAAGCTCCAGAAGTGACCACCTGACTCAGTTCTGTCCAATCAATCATTCTATACCCTCGGCTTCACTGACTGGTTCAGGAGTGGACATGTGGCACAAGCCAGTCCATGAGAACTGCCTTCATACTTTTGGAGCTCTGGGGAAATAATTATCCCGTTGAGTCAAGGCTGCTAAGTTCTCGCAGCTGAAAGATCGTGGACAACTTGCTTGACCTCTCTAAGCTTCCTTGTGTTCATGGGTATAATGGGAGAAATAATGCATGCACTTCATGAAATTATTGTAACAAATAAGATAAATGTAGATGTCACCACAGCAACCAGCATGTCATGAGATCTCAATAAATGCAAGCTATTTGTATTTATTCAAAGACAAATCTGACCATTCAGCTCCTCTGCTTATAATATAAGGAAGCCTAAACTGCCTCCTCACAATGGTACCTGTGACTCAGCTTCCATAACCAGCTTGCCACACTGCCTTAGGGTTTCCTAAAGCCACCTGCCTTCTCTTACTCTAGGATTTTAATCATGCCATTCCACTGTCTGCGGCATGCCTGTGCCTTCCCCTTTCTTTCCCTTTCTTCCTATACTAAACCGTATGCACTGTGGAGACAGGAGCCATGTCTAGCTCATTCCCCAATAAATCTCCCTTGAGTAACATAACCGGCCAGTTGGTAAGGACTCATGAATTATTTATTGAATGAATTAGTTTAAACCATATTTTAAAGAATGATGGGGTGCCTGGGTGGCTCAGTGGTTAAGCATCTGCCTTTTGATCAGGTCATGATTGGGGTCCTGAGATGGAGCCTGCTTCATCCTCTGCACCCCCTGACTTGTATTCTTTCTCAAATAAATAAAACCTTTAAAAAATAATGAATCCAGTGTAAACAATGAATTATTTGTACATTTCTCATGAATAAAAAAAAGCATTTTCTTCCATTCTTTCACTTTTCCCAAATTTTCAGCAAAAAGACAAAAATACATTGACCAGACTTCAAAGGAATTTAACATTAACAAAATTAAGGAGGGAAAAAAATGTAGTGCCTCTTTTCGGACAGCAGGTGGGAGTGCAAATATGATTTGATATGTATTCTGGTCTGCTTACAAAGCTTCCAGAACTAGTCTCTGTAAACGCCCAGCATAAGTCAGACAGAGAACCTTCGTCTTTGTAATGTCTACTAAGACTTTTCACAGAAACAGGGCATTCTTTGTGAATACTGTTGGTGCAGCATATCCACAGGGCTTTTCCAAAGGAAGCCAACAACCCACAACTGGGAAGCAATGTCAGGGAAGACTCCTCTGAGAAAGGACTCAGGGTGGAGCCACACTCCCTGCAGTGACAGATACAAGGAGCAGGCATCACAGTCCACACTGGAGCCAGTGCATTGTCATTGTGGTTCTCAAACAGGATTAATCTATTGAGAGGTGAGTAGGTGAAGGTACCTTCCGTGCTATCTGAGTTGTTTATGCCCGGTTAACTATTTTTTCCCCAAGAGAATCTGAGAGGACATGGAAATTCAGAATGTCTCTAATAAGAATGAAATTACTATCAAGTTGTGTTTTTTCTCCAATCTTCAGGGAATCATATAGTATACAACATCGTGGTGTATTCTACATATTTAGTAGAAATCAAGTTTAAAGGACTGTGTGTGTGTTTTCACACATATAGTTATATATAGTATATGATAATAAGATAGCTGACTTTGCAAATTGGATCACGTAAGACCCAAGCTTAAGACCCATAAGTGGCTTCATACACATACACACACACATACACACACAACCCAACACACACATGCATCAAATTCATCTAATTCTTTGACTCCATACAGCTCCCATAACTTTAGCCGACCATCTTGGTAGAAAAAAAAAATTAAAAAGAATATAAATGGTTTAGAGAAAACCCAGCAAACTACTGCAAAACCAGGTCTAGCATCCTGTCTTCCTGGATCAGGGCGATAATGCCCTCATGCTGTATAAAATCAAACCAATCATAGACAGGCATAAGCTCTTCAGAGGCAGAGGTCATCTGTCATCACAGCATATTGTGCTGCTCAAACAGGTGTTCTCATTGGGAGAATTTTTGCTGAATGAGTGGATGATGGAACTAAAGAAAAAAAGCACACACAATGTTACTGAAAAGAAAAAAGTATGAGATGCTTCTTGAGGTCCTCAAGAATTAATTTTTAGATATATCAAAACAATCAGTTATAAATACCTCCTCACTCAGTTATAGGTCCAGAGGAATTTCATGGGCTAGGGAGCAGAGAAAACTGCTCAATTTCTTCTTTGGATTTATGAAGCAGGTTATTTGGGGCAGTGTATTTATCTTCATAATTCTGTTTCCCTTGGTTTAGGATGATGATACATTGGCTGACTTTGAAAATCTGATCACACAATCCCCATTTAAAATCCATAAATGGCTTCCTGTCATTCTTAGGCTAAGACCAGAATCATTGATGTGGCCAGCCAGGCCCAGCCCTTGTCAGGCCCTTGGCTTCCTCTCACCACACTGCCTTACTCTTGTTCCTAATCCACCTGAGGTTTCAGTTCCCATTTCACCCAGATATGTGTAACACACTCAAGAGAGAGTGTTTTCCTTAGTTAGTGGCTTTCGTTACAGATTATAATTGCATTTTGAACTTGTTATTAATGGCAATTTCCCCCACTGGCACATGTTCAATGCTTGATAACTTTACATCAAAAAAAAATAGCCGAATAAATGAAAGGATTAATAAATTAATGAATTCATGAGCACAGAGGTGGAACTAGGGAAACCTGGTCTAATTAAATCATGGGAAGAGAGCTGGACGAAGGGTCAGAAACCTGAAATCCACCAATGGGTCTGGGCAATTTATCTGATTTCTCTTGAGCTTCAGTTTGGTCACCTAAATAATCAGATCATAACACCAGACCATAGATGTACAAGTTTTTGTGAAGAGCAAAGGAGATAACACTTTTAAAAGTATTTAAAAAGCTAACACATTATTAAAAAGCTAAGACATTATTTTATTTTTAAAAGATTTATTTATTTGAGACAGAGGGTGTGTCCATGAGTGGGGAAGGGGTAAAGGGAGAGGATGAGAGAGAGAATTTCCAGCAGACTCCATCCTGAGCCTTGAGCCCTATGCAGGACTCAATCCCATGACCTTGAGATCATGACCTGAGCCAAAATCTAGAATTGGATGCTCAACGGACTGAAGTGTCCCAATAGAAAGCATTATCTTGGATGGGTCACAGATGATCCGTAAAAGCAATAAACTTAAATTCCATAATTCAGGATAAATATAATTTGCAATAATCTTAGAGCACACTTTGTAATTGTATCAAGTTCTGTTTTCTTTGCACTTGTGTACTTAAACATTCACTTGAACACAGAGGACCTCGGGTGATCAGAAAGCAGTGTCATTCTTGCCTCCCCACAAACCAGTTCCAACCTGCTGTGGGGTAATGGGCAGTTCTTTCTTGTCTTTTGGATAAACCCTAGGCAAACTCCCAGAACTTTCATTTTCATTTTGATAATTAAAAAATGTTCAGTTTCTTCAAGTAAAAAATAAAAAGTAATAATTCATTACCTACTAATACCTAATAATTCAATAATTAGGGTAATAATTCAAATGACTCTTTTTTTTTTACATTAACTACAATTTGAACTCTGTTCCAAGGAATACTTCTCTCCTGGTCCATTTAGGCCCTGTTCGGGGCCATACTGAAGAGACCACCTTTCTCTCTGCCTCACCTTCAGGTTGTCATCCCATCTGCTCCTAACTTAGTCCCCACCGTGTCTGCCTTCACAAGGGCTGAGATAGAAGGAAAGGGTGGACACCAGCATGAGCTGACGTTTCTCACTCTCTGGCCATAGTAGGGATGGAAAGACAGGTGAACGCCTCTCTTCTTGAAGTGCTTTCAAATGTACCCAGAAGGCTGCCCTTGACTGGCGATCTCTCACCTGGAGATCTCCTTGCTGTCTGCCTTCTGGGCATCCTGTCTTGCACCTTGAACCATGTCCTACAGAGTCTTTGCCAGTCTCGGCAGTCACATGACTAAGCCACCCCTAGGGTTGCTCTCTATGGCCTAATCTGGTCCATGGGAAACACACTTTATGTACATCTTTAATAGCACCATCAGTGGCCAGAGAGTTACTTGCCAGGCAGCTTTCTGCTCTATTGGTCATAGGCCATTCAGCTAACCTCTTGCACTTTCATTTTACTGTGTCTCCTCAATGACTAGAAGGCAACAGTGAGACTTCCAGGTAGTCCCATTAATATCCCTCTCTCCCTGTCTTGATTATCCATTGGGAAGTTTCCTATCAAGGATAGAGACTCATCTCTCTCTCTCTCTCTCTCTCTCTCTCTCTCTCTCCTCCCTCTCTCTCTTTCTCTCTCTCACACACATACACACACACACACACACCCCACATACACACACACAGTTTATCCCCAAGCCTCTCTAATACCTAGTGTCTAGCCTCTGCCAGCAACCATATTCCTAGGCTAGAGATAAGAGTTCACTTAAGGACAAAATTCATTTTGATCACTTCTTTTGCACGTTCTGCTTCTGTAGTCTAGTTTTTTTGCTTTGCAATGTGAGAGTAATTGCATAATATCATTTTTTTTAAATTACCCTTCTGCATGTTATATCCTGTTTGTTTACATTCAAAGCCTATAAAGACACTCTCTGGCTATTTAAAATGGTCAACTCACCCCACATTCCCCTTTTCTGGTTGTTTCTCAAAGCTGTATCGCCAGTATTAGGAGAAATACAAGCAAAACTATTTCTCTGGTGATCACAAATTGTAGCAGGCAGAAGCCACAGTTTTCCACAGAGAAATAAAAGTGGGCTGTTGGGGATATGACTTACATTGCTCTCTGAAGGCTCTCCAAATGAGAATTCTGTTATGTGTTTACTACGAGAATTAGGAAAGAGAGCGTTAAACTCTAGAGTGTGAAAATACTGAGCAGAACCTAGCAACGGGATCCGGCCAGTGTTCCCAGAGGAAATAACCATGCACCCAATTATAACTGAGAAGGAGAACAGATGTGGAGAACTGTCTTCTGGTGCCTAAACCGACTATACAGAATGACAGCCTGGAGGGTCATAGATGCTCAAGCCCACAGCTGCTGAGGGCTGCTGGGGAGCCAAGCAGGAAGTTAGTCGACATCCTCCAGCAAAGCCCAAATTACAGTGGAGGCCTGAACTCTACCAGATTGGTTTTTTGTTCTTGTTGCACAGTAAAAATGAGAACTCACAGCTCCTATCAATATAGGAGCTTCACAGCTCCCCCACAGTGAAACCACGAAGGTTAAAAATGACACTTTGAAACATGGGATGAGGGAAGCAAAAGATGGCGGAGTGGATTTTCACTTTTTACTTTGACTTTCTGTGTTTCAATGAGCGTGCTCTACTCACAGAATCCTCATAATAAGACATTTACACTTGAGGGAAAATCAGCAAAATGTAAGCAGACCATGGTATCTATGTCAGTTAACTATTTTAGGCTACACCAAACTCAGTGACTTTTAAAAGAACGGCAATCTAGTGAGTGTTCATGAGTCCATGAATGGGTTTGAGTAACTCTTCTGGTCTCAACTGGGTTCACTTATGCATCTGTGGTCAGCTGTAGGTCAAGGAGGTGTTTCTGCTATGTCATAGTATGCTTTCTCACATGTTTGGGGGTTGGCAGGCTGAAGGCTGAAGACGCTTGGCTTTCCTCCATGTAGCTTCTCCTGCAACAGGCTAACACCAGTTTGATTACGTGGTGGTGGTAGGGTTGGAAAAGAACAAGTGGAAGCATCCCTGAGGCTGAGAGGCTCCCAACTGGCACATGGTCCCTTCCATCTCATTCAACTGGTCAGTGCAAGATACAAGACCACCCCAGATTCAAGGAGTAAGAAATAGGCCTTCTTGATAAGACCCTGTGAAAACACACTGCAAAGGGTGTGTATACAAAGGAGAGTATTAACACCGTAACTACGTCCCACAGGTGCCAGACCATGTAAAGAAATGGAAGAGAGAGAAGAGGATATAGTTCGGGAATTATGTAGCCATATCAAAATGCTTAATACTAATCAGGTCCAACAAGTAAATCCCTTTCAGCCACACTTCAGTGAGTGAGCTTTAGGGAACGCTCTACCCCTCTCACTTCCTAGCTCCTACTTGCCATACCAGTATCAAATTTAATATCACCTTCTCCAGGAAGCCTGTCTTAATTACCAGAGAATGAATCACATCACCGTGTCTAGTATTTCCCCCTCATAACATTTATAAGAATCTTTTATTTTCTGTCTTCCCTGTTAGACTATGCACTGGGAATGTGGGTTTAGTCTACCGTATTTGCTTTGCACACTCTGCACCTCTGCACTGAGCCCCTGCAATGACACAGAGTAAATGCTGAATAAATATTTGTTAGAAAATAAATACAAAGGGAATGAATGAATAAATGAACGATGAATAGGTGAATGAATGTCAAGTCAGGTATTTACGGAAGGATATGTGCACATTTGGAGATATCAATATTTTCTTGTGATTCCCACGTCCTTGCCAACATGATTTTAAACCCCATTCACTGCTATCAAGCAGAACAGAAACGCTGTGAGAGATTAAGATTTTTTTTTTGATAACTCTGTGTAATGCAGCAACCAAGTCTTAAAGCCTGCACCTGATCCTTTCTCCAAATTTTATGAATATAGACTCAGGGGAACCCAAAAACAGCCTTGGCACTGGCTTATAATCTTTGTTGGAAAGTGCACAAATAAATGAAGCATGGGTTATTGCACTAATAGTGGTCCTGTAGCCAGTTACATCATGTGTATCTAGAGAAAACCCTCTCTCATATTTGCAATGAGCTGCACTTTCCAAGGGAAATATTCAGTCTTGGTCCTAGAAAAAAATATGAAACCTTTCCAGTAAAATTGAATGGTAACAGAATAAACTGTGGGCTTACTAGCTATTATAAGCCAGCTTTATACCAAGCATTTCTATGCATTTTTAAAATTTAATCCTCATAATGACCTACACAGTAAGAGTTCCTTTATCTTTTCTGTAAAGATAGAAAAACTGGGGCACAATAGTGTTATGCAAGTTCCTCAAATTGTTCTCAGCAAAATATTAACTTATTAATATTATTACAAAGCATAGTTTCATTGCACAAAAAATATGCGGGGGTGGGGGGGGTATGTGCCTAGCTGGCTCAAGTCCATACAACTCTTTTTTTTTCTTTTAGATTTTATTTATTTATTCATGAGACACACACACACACAGAGAGAGAGAGAGAGAGAGAGAGAAAGAGAGAGAAAGAGGCAGACATAGGCAGAGAGAAGCAGGCTCCATGCAGGGAGCCTGCATGAGTCCATTGACGTAGGACTCAATCCCTGGTCTCCAGGATCAGTCCCTGGGCTGAAGGTGACGCTAAACCGCTAAACCATTGAGCCACCTGGGCTGCCCAGCATGCAACTCTTGATGACAGAGTTGTGAGTTTAAGTCCCACATTGGGGGTGAAGCCTACTTAATCTTTTTTTTTTTTTTTTTTTTTTTTTTTTTGTCAAAGAGAGAGAATGCACAGGAAACTGCATTGATTTAGTATTTTGCCAGGGATTATTTTCATAAATACTGTTCCACAATTCCCAGTTCTGTTGCTTAACTTCTCTCAGTTTTGAGCCTGGGTCTCTTCCTGGATATTAAGGGCAGAATCCTGAATGTTTTTGAGTTTTAGCTGCTGGGAGGTTTATCAGCAAAGTGAGCCAGTGATTCCACCATTATAGAGTACAGTAAATGTGTTTCAGAATTTTCAAGAGGAAAGCATCTTTCTCAAAAATCAACTGGTAAAAATGCAGTATTCAAAGTCTACACTCTTGGATTCAATCATCTTTCCCTTTGCTGAATCCCAGTTTTCTGTTGCTTATATTAAATGGCCCCCATTCAGCTACATCTCCTTGGCAGGCATCCAATCTTAGGCTTTTGGCTAACGCTCTAACATCTTCCTGATCTTCCCAATCTTCAAAGTGGTGATCAGAATATGAATTAAAGTCAAATGTTTTAGGAACCCTAGTCTGGGGGATAGGTGTGCTAAGGGGTCAGTTGGAACCAGAGCTCTCACCATCCCCAGCAAGACAACCCATGATCCCTTTGGCTACACTTCTATTGCTTTCTTCTCTAAATTCATCTCAGCTCAAGGTCCAGGTCAAATGCCACCACTTACAGGAAACTTACTTGCATTAACCAGTATCAGTGATTCTCTCTGGTCTCTCACAAAGACATTTGGAAAGATGTCTGAAATCATAGTGATAACTAGTACTTACTTAATATCTTTTGTTTTTCAGACACCATGCTAAGTGTGTTAATCCATTATCTCATTTAATTCTCACCTTTAATTCTCAATATCATCTATGAGTTAGATACTATTATCATCTATCTTTTATGATGAAGCTCAGTGACATGATGGGACATACCCAATGTCATCACTTATAAAAAGAAATTGATTTCAAATTTAAATCTAGATCTACTGAATGCCCAAATCACAGTGCTCACTATCTTATACTTTATGTACTCTTTTATTAGTCATATAAAATTCACTCGACAAATGTAGTATGTGAAAAATGGCATATTTCTTTGTTTTCTTTAAATGATATTGAATCCATATATGTTCTTGCTTCCCTGAACTTGTGTGCACAAGACTCTTCTTGGACGTGAAGGGCTGACTCGTGAATGGTGGTGGAAAATGTTTCTCTGCAATGGGTCATGAAAAAGCCCAGATCTGTTCTGCAGAGCAGAACATTCAAGATGGCTCTTTTAGTCTTCAGATCTCACTAGTCATCATGAGGGAGTCTTTTTTTCCAAGCATAAAGAGCCCCTTGAAGTAGTGTTCCATATTTCTGAATTTAGAACCATAAAGAATCAAGTCCAGCCTTACTGGCAACCCCATACAAACTCTAGTCTACCTGTCCTCCCTCCCAATCAGAAGCTAGGCCACTTTACCAGGATGCTATGAAGGGATAGGATGCTAGTCCTTACTATTCACAGAGTACCATATCTTTGTTTTTCTTCTAAAGCTAAAAAAAATCCCCTTGACTTCTTGATCATTAAAAGCTATTTACCACTCTCAGGGCTATGGCTCAGTTGGTTAAGCATCTGTATTTGACTCAGATCATGATTCCAGGGTCCTGGGATCTAGCCCCACATTGGGCTCTCTACTCAATAAAGAGTCTGTTTCTACGTCTTCCTCTGCTTTTCCCTCTCCCTCTGCCACTCATGTACACACATGCATTCTCTCTCTCTAATAAATAAAATGTTTAAAATAAAAAGCCATTCACCACTCTCCAATCCCTGTTGATACCAATAGCACATCCTTCTCAAGGAGATGCAGCTTCTGAAAAATAAAAGCCAGGAGGGCAGGATGTCTATTGGCATCTGCAGCTTCTACTAGAACCCAGCGTCTCTGTTTCAGGGTCAGTTCTGTGCCTCCACTAAATTGAATGGTCACTGTTTGACTTTACAAGCCAGAGAAGACAAATTGGCAGACTTTAGGTCTTACCCAGTCAGAGGAAGTAAACTATGTGATTCATTTTTTTTTCCTGAAAATTGAGCTGTATTTAAAAAGTGGGAGATTTTGCATAAGAGCAATTAAATCTTGAAATTTGGTGTAAATAGTTCTCATAGTGAGCATCCGTTGGCACTGAATAGCTTCTGGCCCCTTGAGAGGTCCCTGTGCTTTCCAGGTCACCTGCATTTCCATGATTCAGTCCGGATGTTCATTGGTATGCAATAGATTTTCTCTGCAATGGAGAAATATTTTTCCATGTCTAAGCTTCTAACAAATGTAGAAATACATAACTAATACATAACTTACACCAAAAGGGCTTCAAGTCTCCAGAAAAATGGGGAAAATACTTTCCTTTGTAGAACATTCTCACAAGAATGTTCCAAGAACATTCCCAGGTATGGAATGTGCAAGCAAAGCAGGTCTGTTTGGAAGGAGGTATCTTCCCCTAATTCACCACCTAAAGTGACAGCTGGTCCTCCTGGCACCTCAGTTTGCATCCCATGTTGGACCTCCTCAAAATGGCAGAAAGGTACGTGGTTGAACATACAGAAGCTAAGGTCTTTTCAAGATCATTCCACATAGAGTTTAGCCAAGGCCTTTCGAATTTACTGCCAAAAGTGCTTCTTCAGTTTAGCCTGGCAAGGCCAAACCATGAGAGGTGTGCCTCCACCTTTGCTCAACATTCTGCACCCCATGTGGAAAGTTCTTTATGCATCTCTACTCAATTAATAATGTTAAAAATTATTTTTTAAAAGACCTGATATAATCTTGGTTGAAGACTCCAGGTTTCCATTAAGTCCTCCATCTGTTTTCAAGCCTGCACTAATTTTCTCTTCTCTGAATGATATTAATGTACAGCAAATAGGTAACAATAAAAATACATTTAGTTATGCTCATTAGTTTATGTTCAATAGTTTTGTGCCATCAAGAAGCATAGAAAGATCTTTGAGAGGCCGAGATCGTGTTTTATGTACCGTGCGTGTGTGTGTGTGTCTCTGGGTATGTGCAGGTGTGTGTGCATACATGTGAACAGGCACATACATGAGTGTTTATCCCCAGAAACCATGACAAGAGTTGGAAACAAGTTGCTTAGAGACTATTTGTTGATTGATTCAGTGATTGAAATCTGAGTTTTTGTGAATACTCTATTTACTTGCATAACTTCCACTTTTTCCCATTATTTTCATGAGCATTTGGGTCCCAGTCCTCCACTGCCTTCAGGAATCACCCTCTGGGGAATCTCTGATTTACTAAACAGCAGTGACTTTAATAGAGTACCACAGCAACCAGTGGCAATGTTAATTAGAATTGAGATCTCCTGACACATTCCTTCGCTTTACTTAGGCAATTTTTTCATTCCTCCAAAGAGCTGTTAAAAGCAGCCACTCCAAGGGGCTAAACTACTTTGGTAAAGCAATAGTCTGTGACTGGTAGCAGTTCGTGTGTGGTGGTGGGGGAGTGGGGGTGGGTGTGTAATTGAGAGAGAGGGAGAACCAGAGGCAGAAAGTTGGCAGACGGGGGTATTGATAGATATGGGGGGTACTGACAGGTGGAACAGGTGAGACCTTCTTTCCTCTCTAGCGTTAGACGTGGACCTGAGTACCTCTGTTATTCAGGGAAGAGGATTATTGGTTGCAGTTCTACTGTTTCTGATAGGGATTAGCAGTTCCAGTGGGGAGGAGATAATAATGAAGAAGAAGTGTGAAGAAAAAGAGAAGAGTAAATAAATACTGACTTCCATTTCAAAGCAGCCAGTTCAAAATGCACCTTTCACTAGTTACTTGCCTATTCTGGACAAAGGCATCTCACTGATGAGTATCCTTTAGCCAGGGCATCATTTAGTTAAAACATCAAAAGTGAATAAACTTCACGTAGTCTCATTTTATACTATTTTGCTAATGAAGCTATGGCATTTTCTGTGTAAAACTGACACATTTTAGGATCCTTCTTCTTAGAAACATAAAAGCTACTAACGTACCAACTATTTTTCCTTTTCTCCTTTTTTTCCTCAAAAGAGGTACAAGGGTAATTCAATAGATAAAATTGCAGTGACATATTTGGGAGGGATTGAGTTATAAAAGCTCAGTTAGAGGGATGCCTGGGTGGCTCAGAGGTTAAGCATCTGCTTTCAGCCCAGGGCATGATCCTGGATCCCAGGATCGAGTCCCACATCGGGCTCCTTGCATGGAGCCTGCTTCTCCCTCTGCCTGTCTCTGTCTCTGTCTCTCTCTCTCTCTCTGTATGTCTCTCATGAATAAATAAATAAAATCTTTAAAGAAGAAGTTCAATTAATTGTAATGCTCTTTTGAGTGTTCATGTTGTTGTTTTAAGAGAGAGAGAGACCTAGGCAGGAAGGGGCAGAGAGAAAAGGAGAGAGAAAATCTTAAACAGGCTCATGCCCAGCATGGAGCCTGACGTGGGCTCAATCCCACAATTCCAAGATCATGATCTGAGCTGAAATCAAAAGTTGGAAGTGTAACGGACTGAACCATTCAGGCATCCCTTGAGTGTTCATGTTGAGAGTTTCTCTGGCACATAAGAAACCCTAACTTACACTAACATTATTATATATGGGACTCTATATTTGCCCCTGCATTTCACATTTTTGTTTTTTAAGATTTTATTTATTTATTTATTTATTTATTTATTTATTTATTTATTTATGAGAGAGAGAGAGAGAGAGAACATGAGGAGTAGGGGCAGGGGAGAGGGAGAAGCAGGCTCCCCGCTGATCAGGGAGCCAGATGTGGGGCTCCATCCCTGGGCCCTGAGATCGTGATCTGATCCAAAGGCAGCCAGTTAATTAACTCAGTCACCCAGGTGCCCCTCACATTTCTTTTAATAGAGATACAAAAATGTCTTTATCAAAAATGTACCAAAAATCTCTTCTTCTTCCACCTTTATCTACATCTTTTGTCATCTAAGATGGACAGTGTGAGGGACTGAAGATATTTATGTCATTTCTTCTGGTCAGTAGACAATTTACTGCCCTACAAACACAGCTGAAAGATCCAGGAAAGCAGATTTTAGATGTCGTAAAGCAAAAGAGATGCTTCGGGAGTTTGCAGTGGAAGAAAGTGAAAGTATGTTATAAATTCTTTTTACCCTCTAAATTTCTTGGAAGAATCGCATCAAAGTGTCGAAAACATATTATAGTTTCCCCATTTTTATGCAGCTTTCCAAATATTCAGTCAAAGTTTAATGTGGACCATCTATATGTTTTGTTTTCATTTATTTCACAGCTCCTTCTTCTTTGGCCTACACTTTGAAATGTTTGGATTTCCCAGGGTCCAATCTCTGTTTCCTTTTCGTCTCCATTTCCTGCTCTTCTAGTTTAGAATCATCCAGTCTTAGGGTTCTAATCACCCCCAAAGGTCTCTAGCCTCAGTCTATAATACTGCCAAATCTCTTTAGCTCCGGATCTGTAATTCCAAGTGTCTATTAGCTTCTTAAATGTCCCAGAGCACTTCCACCCTAACATAGTCAAGAATTAAGTCCTAACTTTCCCACCTTAACTATGGTGCCTAGCTCATACTGATGATGTCTGTTGTAGTAAATAGTCTCCCAGTCACCCCTTCTTGAAGCTTTGGTGCCATCATGAATCTTTCATGATGAAAACCGAATTGTATCACACCCATCTTACAAATCTTTAAGTGACTACAAAATATCTAATACATAATGTTCCAAACCTAACCATGCTGTGGCGGATACTGCCCGCTGCTTAACACTGTCTTCCCCTTATCCCTGAGAATAGACTGTTGCTTTCATTTCCAAGTGGAGGCAGAAGCTTCTTGATTTAAGAGAAAGAAGGGCCCCTTATACACTCATAGAAATCCTATTCCCCTTCACTGAGTGATGAGTCCAGAGGACATGTTTCCCAGTTTAGACCAACTAGATGAAAGGGACTGTTTGCTGGGGCATGAGGCCCAGAATCATAGCTCCTCATGAAAGAAATCATCAAGGATAGCAGAAGGGCAGAGTCAAAAAAAAAAAAAAAAAGTCCCTGTGTCCTCCATGACATCACTGAACAGCAGGAAAATACCTGGAACTGCCTACCTCTAGATACAGGGCTAGGGGAGTTAACAGAAGCCATTATTACTTAAGCTACTATTAATCAGCATTTTGTTGCTAAAAGCATTTCTAGGTAATACACAGGCCCTTCAGGGTTCTTGCTTTCCAGAACCAACTTATTTTACAGTTTCTTTAGTCAGTCTTCCAAACCACACTATGCTCTAACCCATAGGATTTTAGGTGTTAATCCAGAAGGCAGACTTTTTCTCCGTCATCTTCCTGGTGAGAAGCTCTTGATGTTTCAAGCTCTAGTTCAAACGTTACATCCTCAAGCAGTTATTATTTACCCACCCAAACCCCCTGACTGCTCTTGCCAAAATCATCTGCTCCCAGGAAAAATGCATTGATTTCTCTTTTGTTTCATACCTTATTTGTATATGACACATGGCATAGTGATGATCAGTCTTTCTCTTGACTTTGAGCATCTCGATGCAAGGATGTCTTGTTCATCATTGTGCTCTGAGACTCTAGAACAGTGGCTGTTACGCAATGGCCACTCAGGTAATGCTTTTGGTTTTATATCTCTGGTCACAATAGGAGTACATATTACTCATATTTTGGGGGTCTAGAACCAGTACAAATTTAAATAATTAAAAAATACTACTAATAAGCCTAAAATTAATCCTAAATCCCAACTGAATAGTGATGCCAAGCTTGTTTGGGAGAGGTGTTTTTTCCTACACAATATGTTTCTTTTTATTTTTGACAAAATGCACACATCTTCTCACATATCTATGGCTATTTAGACTTTACCAACAAAAAGTAAATTTTTACTTTCTGCTCAAGTCACTTGTTTCTTCTCCAAGATTTTTATGGCTCCATAACGAAAAAGGTAAGTTACACCTTAAGTATGGGGAAGCTACTGCTCGGTTTCTGCTAGGCCCTATTCTAGAAACATTCTTTCCCAAATACAGAGATCATTCATCCGGTTCCAATTTTAACTTGTGCATGACTGCCAGAGAGAGTCCACAGGCTAAATGCATGTAAAATTGCTTTCCAAGATGAGTATCAGAGTTGAAAAGAACATTAAAGGGTTGGTCTTTTCTTCAGAACTCTAACATTCTTAAGGGATAAAAACCTGAAAATGACAGGAGGTTGCTTGATCATTTGTTTTTTACTTCAATTGACGGCTCTCTGTGAGTCCACCAGGTAGATTAATCACTTCAAAGCAAACATATGTGGCTTTTAGAATTTTGATGTTTCATAATGTTTATCTATTAAAAATGCAAAATTGCCTTGCAGATCTTAATTTCAACTTGCGAAATCTAAGGGGGTATTTGATTCGAATGTTCTAACTCTTTTGACTGAGATCCAGAAACTTAGTAGCATGCCCACAGTTCAGCTAGAGCATTCAGATCATCACGGTATATGCTTCCTGCTATCTGCTCTCTCTACTGCCTTCAGACAGTTTTTGTTACATATTTATCCTCACTTTCATTTTCTGCTCATTTTTTCCCAGTTGCCTAAAATCTCTTTTGAAGCACAGAAGGCATAAACTCTACATCACTTAAACTTTATAAATTAAAACTGCTTCCAATGAGGGCTCTAGATGCTTTTGAAGAAATTTAGTACAAGATGTTTCGAGCTGTCAGAGGCACTTCATTGTACAGCTCCTAGAAGCACTATTCACTACTCTATCATCCACGTGAATAATGCTCCCTGGAGTGGTGCAACATATTAGCTCATCCCTTTGTGTGAAGGGCTACTTATGCTGTCTGTGAGTAGAGACAGTTATATTTGTGGTTATGGTTCTCTAAGTGATAATTGCATCTGAAAGATCATTATTTTTCTTACCTGAGCTGTGGTTTCCTGCTAACAAGGTGGGGCTCACAGAGCATCTTCCCATTCTACTGGTGACCACAGGCGGTCCTGGTGTTCCATCCCATTCCTGAGCTTTGATAGGCTCTCTGGAAGATGCCCCATGATGCCCTCTTTCTTTGCTGTCCAACTTTGGTAACGGCTCCGTGCTGTGGCTTCGGACTTTGAGTTCCTCTGTCGATTCTGTGTATCAACCAGAATTACATTCCGTTAAACAAAAGTCACATCCTTCCCAGACCCCTTTAAAACATTAAAGAGTGACTTTCTAAAATGCTTTCGATATATTTTTGTCAACTTGGAAGTGGGTTGGAGATTACAACATTTAAATATAACAGGGACAGAGATTACGTGGGGCCTTCTTTTCTGAGTAGTGCAGGTTAATATCACCAGGAAATAGTTTTCTCCCTGGAAGAGGAGAACCTCAATGAATCTTGAGTCTTTTGGTAACTATTGTGCTCAACTTCAAGGAAACTTCTAAAGGAGCATGTTAGACTCAAAGTCTTAACTGTCTCATCATCTATTCATTCTACTACCTACTATGAATTCATGAATTCAGTCCACCTCTCTGCTAAAACTGTTTTGCTAAGATCACCTCTTGCCTTCTAGCTGGCAAAACATTTTTAAAACATTCTCTCGGCTTCTATAAGCACCCATCTTCCTTGGTTGTATTCTACATTCAATACCATGTCCTTGTCATTCATATGTTCCCTTCCTCTACTCATCCCTTACATGTTGTCCCCAAGATGCTAGCTTAGCCACTATTCTTTTCATTATATATATATATATATATAAATATATATATATATAATCTTTCCTGTGATTTTATCTTCCAGGATTGATAGTGATTTCTGAAAATTTTATCACAAGCCTGGATCATTATTCAGAGCTTTAGACTCACTTATCCAACTGCCTGCTGGGTGAGTCCATCTGCATGCCCCATGGATAACACACATTTAACACCTAAGATATTGGACTGACACCATTTCTTACTAAACTAATAGTTCCTCCTGTCCTGTCTAGCTAATGCTGGATACTTATCTTTCCCTTCCTTTAACTGGTACTCCCCAAATCTATCAGTCTGCAGATTCTACAGATTTTATTTATGAATATCCTGCTTTGCCTTCTGTTGCACTTTGTATCACATCTACCTCAATCACTTCGGTTCCAACTTTAATCATTGCCCTTGAATTATTGTAGCTTGTCTACTACTCTCAATCCTTGCCTCTCTGAAGTCTGAGCTCCATATACTGCCAAAATGATCTGTTTAAAATGCAAATCTAACCAAGTGTATTTTTCAGCAAATGGAAGTAATAGCCATTCTGTTACACATATACATAAGTGTTTAAAAACACATGTAGTAAAGATGGTTTATGAGCAATAACCACTTGCTACGTTCAAAACAGTGTTGTCTCGGGAAATGGATGTGATAGCCATTCTATAATGCACATGGAGAAGTGTTTAAAAACAAAAACAAACAAACAGAAAATGCAAACCTGTTTATCATGTACCCTTGACTAAAATCCTTCCTGAAGCCTTCTATTACCACCCACCGAATTATGTCTAATCTCCTTATCATGACCCACGAGATTCCCCACTATGTCACTCTTCCCTTTCTCTTTGACTTCATTGCTTCCCCCCTGAACACTACATTCAAGAGACACTACTAAATTGGTTGAACCTTCTTCTTCCCTACTCCACCTCCAACAAAACAAGGCTGTTTTTAGTGCTACTATTTTTTACCTCATTTGCTTTGAATACCTTTGTACTTTGTCTTTGCTCCGGGAAGACTCCTGGGTCCTGGTTACTCAATTTAAGTATCCCTCTGAGGTCTCCTCCACCCATATCCCCACCCCATGCTGGGATTTGGTCATCTCTGCATTGACATTGTCTTATAATATCTTTCCACGTATCTGCTCTTTTCAAGAGGCCCTGAGTTCTTGGAAGCAGGGACTATGTTTTGTCTTGCTTAGTTTAGCTTTTATCCATTGGTGTCTTTAGCACCTTCAATACTGCTCAATAGATATTTAATTAATTAATTAATTTAGTACGTTTCTCAACTCCTCGGGCATCTTTCTGATGTGTGTAGGAAATACAACGTTCCTAATGGAATAAGAGAATGGAGCAAGTGTTATAAATGTATTAAAGTGGCACAGAGCTAATAGTATTTTCCAAAATCTGATTATATAACAATCACAGGTTGTAAAATTCACCAGGTTGAAAGTTTCATTCAAATGAGGAATCATTGGGAAAGACTACAGTGAAAAAAATAACTGCAATGGTTCAGAGAATCTGTATTTTGATTTTGTTACATTTAAGTTCAAATACTCATCAATTGCCATCAGTGTGAGAATACAAATGTCCCACTTTGGTTCCCCATTACCTGAAACTGTGAGGCAGAAACAGATCAGATTTGTAATGCAGTAAGAAGCCCTAGGTGAGGCCATCTGAGTGGCTTAGCTTTGCAACCCTGGCATGGTCATGGACCAGTAACCCATGACACTGAGCACTTGGGCTCAGTGCTTCTCTCAGGGCTTCATTTCCTTACCTACAAAATAGAGATAATACCAGCCCAGTCTAACCTCTCCCATTTAATTTGAAGGATCTAATGATATTCTACATTTTAAAATATTTTAGAAACTCAGCAGTGCCACACATATAAAAGATATTATTAATTTAAATAAATAGTAGCCATTTGTTCTTTATGAATTTATTTCATCTTTCTACATTTGGACTAGATAAGAGAGATTGAAAACACAAATGGGGATCCCTGGGTGGCGCAGCGGTTTGGCGCCTGCCTTTGGCCCGGGGCGCGATCGTGGAGACCCGGGATCGAATCCCACGTCGGGCTCCCGGTGCATGGAGCCTGCTTCTCCCTCTGCCTATGTCTCTGCTTCTCTCTCTCTCACTGTGTGCCTATCATAAATAAATAAAATTAAAAAAAAAAAAAAGAAAACACAAATGGAAAATTGCCAGACCCCATATAAAAATAGAACTCCAACCCATCATCTGCAGTAAGGAGCCCAGAAATCCAATCTACTTTCCTTAAGTCAGATTTACAGAAAGTCAGGCTACTATCTCTAGCAACCAACCCAGGCAGCCTAACAATAATCTCTGTAACAGTTGGCCCCAAACAGCCAGGATTTAATTAATAACTGACAGCTTCTGGAATTGTTGCCTCTGCTTCCAACATAGGACCATCGGAGAAAATCAGATCTGCATCCCTATCCAACCACATAGGATCCCCTCCTGGTTGGCCTGCTTGCAGCTTCCCCATGCCAGCAGCCTTCATTTGGGGCAGAGCTGAAGTCTAGCTTCTTTCTCACTAAGTTTTTCTTCCAAAACTTTCCCACTCCTCTCCCTGCCTTCAAATCTCTGCAATTGTAAATAATGGTGGCTAACTGCCTTGCTGTAGCAAGCTCTGAATAAATAGCCTTTGCCAGTTCTCCTTTGTTTGCTCTTCATTTATATGCACATTGCTATAGTCCTTTCCAGCTCCAAGAAGCTATGCAGTTGTGTAAACACATGTCATGAATATTATTTTGTGAGATAAAACTTAAACCAGGAGGGTAGTCTTATAATAACAACCTCAGAAAGATCCCTGGCCTTTACATGGGCCTCAAATAAGCCTAAGTCCCAGTTACACTAAAATCAAATCTAGAAAGCAAAAATATTTAAAAAGTGATACATTCCAGCATAATAATTACAGCAAGACAATTTAACTAACACTTGCTTTTCAGTGCCCTGAGTCAAATGGAATAAAACCAGTAGCAGAAAAGAACATCATAGACAATTTCCAAGCTGTTTATTCACAGTTTCAAGGAAAATGTAACTCTGGCTTCCAAATGTCACAGCCTCAAAGCCTAATGACCCATCTGTTTCCCTTTACCTTCCTTTCAGACTTCAAACAAAACATTGAAGATACTTGCTTTCGTTACCAACTTCTGTATTTTTTTCCACTACCCATATTCAGCATTTACACTCTCTCTCTCATGCACACTAGTCTTCTTCCACTGGAACTGAAACTTATCAAGATAACAAAATGCTTATCCATAACATTGGATCCAATTTCTTTCCTGCAGGTTTGGACAACATTTTAAATATGAAAGGCTGAGGATGTGTGTCAAGGCAACTTCACCAACATCAATTTCTTTGTTCTCATTCAAATTACTTGCATACACATACTAGGGAAGTGTCACTTAGGTCTCAAACCTCAACTCAGTAAAAGCCCAATACAGCTTTGGAAACAAAAAGGAGACTTTTTCTTTTTCTTTCTTTCTTTCTTCCTTCTTTGTGTTCAAGTCCCAGAGGTTAGTCTTCAGTGAATTTTGGCAGATATATTTAAGGAAACTTGAACAAAAGGGTGGAAGATGTCGTGCTACTCGGAATTGCACCACTATACCTTAACGTTTGCCTCCTAAACAGAAGGAAATCATGAATGTACTATTGAGAATTTTATTTGGGAATAAATTTAGTTTCCTACAGATATTCAAAAAAGCTTCCTATGAGATGCATTTTCTAAATAAAATAATGTGAAAATCTTCAACATAGTTGTTGCAAGTAAATGGAAAGCAGACGATCAGACTAAGACATATATATACAGTAAGACATGTTGAGGGACTCCTGAGTAGCTCAGTGGTCAAGCATCTGCCTTTGGCTCAGAGTGTGATCCCGGGGTCCTGGGATCTAGTCCTGCATTGGGCTCCTTGTGGGGAGCCTGCTTCTCCCTCTGCCTATGTCTCTGCCTCTCTCTCTCTCTCTATCTCTCATGAATTAATAAATAAAATCTTTAAAAAAGACGTGTTGAAACCTCAAAGAAATCTATTCAGAGGAATCAGGAGGTATTTATCCATATCCATATACTTCAATGTTTTCTTAAAGCCTGAAAAACAAAATTGATTTTACTACCATAAACCTTCCTGATAGATATCAATCTTGGGTCTTCTGGTAAATTTCTAAGTGGGACCTTAGTTCTTTCAGGTCTAAGTTCTTACAGCCTGAGCACGTAGCATAGGGCCAACTATATGGAAGGTGCTCATATAGCTAGAGGACTGAGTGTCCTCTATTGATCTAAAATCTGATTCTCACATTGAAATCTGATCTTGAGCTGAAATCTTGCTGTGAAAAATGCATGTATATTTCATTACATTTGTCTTTCAGACTCTACACTCTGCATATTGTTGTCTTAAACTTCTTACGGGACTCAAGTTAAAGGACAAGTAAAGATAAGAGACTAGGAGCAATCTTTTCATGACCCAAATATTCTCTTCATGCTTCCAATCTCATCACGCTTCATGCTGCTAATTCTGAAGTTCTTTCTCAGAGTTTCCCCTCTTTATGCTATCTCTGGACCTACTCTTATCTCTCTAGTTTCTACCTTATTCCTCCCTCTACACCCCCTCCCTGGGGAGGTCCTGGGCCATCTAGAAGGACTTGGCTTCCCAGGTTGGATGGCTTTCACCAGCACATCTGTCCCCCATCAGATACTGAGTTTTCCCAGCTTCTCTGACCCACTCTTCCTCAACCACATTTACTCTCTAAACAGAAATGGCACAGAGGAGGAGCATGGCTCAGTGGCTCAGTTGGTTAAGTGTTGGATTCTGGATTTCTACTCAGGTCATGATCTCAGGGTAGTGGGATCCAGCCCCACGTCAGGCTCTGTACTCAGCATGGAGTTTGCTTGTCCTTCTCCCTCTGTTCCTCCCCTGTTCTCTCTCTCTCTCTCTGTCTCAAATAAATAAATACAATCTTAAAAAAAAAAAAAAGAAAAGAAATGGTACAGAGGAATCTTATAAGTCTCAGAAACCTAAAAATCCCTCTGAAGCTCTAGAGACAAAGAAAACACGATTGTACTGAAGGACCTTTATGTATGGCCATCTGCGGGACTGCACACATTAAAACAGACAGCATTATCCTCTTTCCAGACTTGCTTCTTTTCTGGCTAGGAAGATCATGTAGTTGATTTATATGTCTAGTTCCCCCACCAGATTATAGCAGCTTCTTAAGACTAAAGACTATACCTTTCATGTTGGTCCTCAGTATCTAACAGAGCCCTCAGTGAGAACTGACAGGATGCATGAGTGCATGCATGCTTCACCCAGGTTAGTTGGGTGAATTAGCCTTCATTAATTAGCCTTCATTCCTGGATCCAAGCCCATTGACGACCATGACGCCGCACAGCCTCTCCCTCCTACCTCTCCATTCTCACCTGGCTCTCAGGCCATACCATGAACCAATAACCCTCAATGACAAACATGAGTTAGCTAAAATTATTTTTGTTTACCTATACGTATAGGTTATGTTTCTAATTGACTTGCTGGCAGATCAGAAAAGTTATTTGCCTGGGAAAATGAGTATTATTTGGAAATATGGCCACACTATTTTCCTGGAGGAACACCCTTTTCTTTTCTTTTCTTTTCTTTTCTTTTCTTTTCTTTTCTTTTCTTTTCTTTTCTTTTCTTTCTTTCTTTCTTTTCTTTCTTTTCTTTCTTTTCTTTCTTTCTTTCTTTCTTTCTTTCTTTCTTTCTTTCTTTCTTTCTTTCCTTCTTCTTTCTTTTTCTTTTTTTCTTCTCTCCCCCCCTTCCTTCCTTTTTTTGCAATATGTAAGAATTAACTTGCCATATCATTTAATTGCATCTATGAACATCTAGATGATTTAGATGATTTACACAAGAGGCTTTTATGTATGTGGTTTGTGACTAGTTATTTCTGAAATTTCACCCTCTCGCATAGGGATCCCTTGGTTACAAAATGAACTTGGTGGCTGGTAACAAAGGGACCAAAGTTCATACAGCTGATGAGCATTTGAGCTTCCTGTGGACAAAAAAAAAAAAAAAAAAAAAGCTTCGGGAATTATCCCCTCCTACTGGCATAATCAGCAGGATCAAAGTCTCTCCATTCTATTCCAACTGCTGAACAATGGAAATAATGAAAGGTGATGGAGGCAGATTAATTAGGCAGAAAAACAGCACCTTGGAAGTGCTGAAGGAGGCACTGAACTAAATTCCATTATCAGATGGTATTTGATTCAATCATCAAATTTAAAGCTGAAAGAGACCTTAGAAATCACAGTGTCAAGAGCTCATGAACAGTAAGGTGTGTGTATGTCATTACTGAGCTGTCTGGCTGCCTTTGGGAGGAGAGCTCCAGGGAGGGGAGACTTCCCACCTCATGGGAAAGTTTGGCTGGGTTTTGAACATCTTTAATTGCTGGAAAGCTCTCACACAGAGCCCAAGTCGGCCTCCCTCCAAGCACAACCATTTGCTGGTTGTTGGTAGTCCAGTTTCTGAAGCAACTCAGAACTAGTCTATTTCTGTTTTTAAAGCAGACATCCTTTAGAATCCAGAGTGAGGCAATCAGTCTCCTGCTGCTCACCTCTTCTTCACTGTACAAATCTAGAACTTTCACTCTCCCGGGCACCCTGGCCTGGACACTAATTGCATATCATGGTGTCTTTTAAAACTGTGGTGTCTGGAGCTGCTCAGAGCCAGACAGCCTGACATGGTTTTCCTTAGAGTCCAGGTGAGAACTGGAGTCCTCTCTTTGCACTTCTGTTATTCCATCTCCCGAGTCTCCAGGGAAAAGAGGGCACAGGCTCCCATGTTTCCACAACAAAAGGGCACCAGGAGCAGGGCCAATTTTCTATTTTTTATTGTTGCTTCTCTGTCAGGTGAACTCTGTCGTTTGGGATCAGTTATGTCAATTCCAACATCTAAAGGATGTCATCTCTTCAAATATAAATAGACAAAGAACAATAGCTCAGGCATCTGGAGATTACATGGCTTTAAATAAAATTGAAAAGAAAGCCCAGGTTTGGGTGAAGAAGGCACTTCCATTTAATAAGATAGATGAGGCACATTACTTAACAAAATAATAAACTAGATGACACACACTGAAGCAGGAGAGGAAACACAAATAATCCTAACCCTTTACAGGTGTACAAACAGCTCAGAGCCTTAACACATCTTGCGCAAGGTCACACAGATGGTAATTAGCAAAGACCCGATAAAGAGACAGGTTTCCTGGCCACTGCCCAGCATGTATCGCTCACCATAAGACATTGGAACTCACATACTGACTTATATTCAACAGTTTTTTTTTTTTTTTTTATGGTTGCAGGGAATAACACTTATCATAGGGTGCAATAACAAGTAGAATTTCAAACACCATGTTTGGTCTTTAAAATCTCTCAATTAAACATCCAGATGACTTAATTATTTGCCTTTCTTTTTTCTATGAAGGTGGATGAGGATTGTAGAGATACTGCCAAATTATCTCTATTTAAAAAAAAAAAAAAACTTCACTGAAGTCATCAGCTCAGATGTTGATATCGTTTAGTAACACTTTCTTTAAGAAATTCTAGTATTGCAGGGTAATGAGAGACATTTACCGAGAGAATGCAATCTGTACTTTTGTTCTTATAATGTAGAAGCTAAGGGACCTGTGGGCAGAGTCCAGTCAGATGCTGGCCAAATTTGTTCTCTCTGGGACCGCACTTAAACTATACAGCCCAGCATTTCTTGCAGTGAGGAAGAGCCACATAACTGAGGTCTGGCCTTTAGAATGTGGGTACATGTGATGTATGCCACCTCCAGTTCAAGTCATAAAAATTCCCATGAAATCCCCTCCTGCTGGCTGAGACTTTTTTGAGGTCCCAGGTACTGGTGCTGGTAAAGTCACCAGATGGTAACTTTCCAATAACTGTGGGGAGAACTCTCCATCTTCCACGAATCCAGTAATTGATTATCACATGCCTGGGACATTTGTCATGTCCTATGACATGAACAAGAGACAAGCCATATTATATAAAGCCATTGAAGTTTTGTAGTTTTTTGCTATAGCAATTGAACTACCCTAATGTACATTTTAACTGATATTATTTCTCATTTTATTTCCTATAAAATATAGTTTAAATACAAAATCCTTGACTTTCTACTGAGGACAATATTTTTATTGGCATATTGACAGAAAAATGAGGGGCAGAGAGATTGGTTAAATTGCCAAATACAGTGTAACCATTTGGCAGGCAATGCTTATCTCTTCATTCTAATTGTAACAAAAATACTTTATAAAATTGACAAACACATTTTTATTGAGTATTTAATAAATATCTTAAATACTATGGTTTCAATAATTATATGCTGAATGTACAAGGGGAAGAATCTCTAAAAGGATCATTCAAACAGCTTATATGTTTTATTTATATTCATTTGAATGAAGATAATGCCACCCAATTTTTTTCCAAATAGCTTTTCACCCAAAATACTAGCAAAGAATGAAATCTCTGAAAATAATTTAAAAAATAAGACCTGTAAAAAATTTCACAAGTATGATAGTGACTATATCTTTAATATAAAAATTATTTTGATATAAATTAGATAAATTTGGGAAATCTTCACAATAAATTAAAATATTTCTCAGAACCATTCTGGAGTGGGGTTGAGATAATCTGGAGTCCATGCTCAGGTCAGTTCAATAAAACATCCTTCCTGAACCTTGATTTCTTCAAATAAAATTGTAGATTGAAATAAAGTATTTCTAAGTAATCCTCTTGAGTCTAAAATTGTATACATCTATAATGCCAAAGCTAGTACAAAAAGCAAAAGAGCTCATGAAGATTCAATAGTATTACTATTTCTGTTCCAAAATATACCTCTGCTTTATATTTCAGAATGTTTTACATTTGTCAAGGTGACTTTTTTGTAGCTTAATTCCCCTGCCAGTCAAATCATAGTGAACTAGAAAATAAATTAAGAAAGCAAGCTCTTAAAAAACATTAATGAGTTGTTTACCATCATTGGCAAACCTAACATCCAAATTTTTTTTCTTGCTACCTGATTAGGAGACTTGAAATAAATAGGAGTTCTGGTTTTAAAAAATATAGATAATACCCTCAATGTTTTTCCCTGTTTCCTAGTTACTACTGGAAAAGCACAATGCCAGCTCTAAACAATGTCTTACAATGCCAGCAACAGCACTGTGATGAAAGCTGCCATGGAATCTGTGGCTATTATGCATCAGATGTTGCACTATACTCTTTATAAATAATATTTATAATCTTTTCATAGTCTTTCCAGGCCTGTATAGTGATAATTTTCACTGTTCAGGAAACTTAAAAGTCCTGCTATGAATAAGTTCACCAGAGCCAGTCAGAGGTAGGTAATTGGAGGAACCAGGATTTGAACTCAGATCTCTCTGAACAAATAGCCACACCAGTGAGGCTTTGTTTGGTTTTCTCTTCTCTTGGGATTATCTTAAGAAGGAGAATTATTTACCTTATTTTAAAAGGTAATCAGGGACACCTGGGTGACTCAGTGGTTGAGCATCTGCCTTTGGCTCATGGTGTGATCCTGGGGTCCAGGGATCAAGTCTCGCATTGGGCTCCCTACAGGGAGCCAGCTTCTCCCTCTGCCTGTATCTCTACCTCTCTCTCTGTCTCTCATGAATAAATAAGTAAAATCTTTTAAAAATAATAAAAGGTAATCAAAAAAAATGTTAAAGCCCACTTTTTTTAAAAAAAAATTTGAAGATTCTAGGCAGTCCATTAAGTGTCTGACTCTTGATTTCAGTTCAGGTCAAGATCCTAAGATCATGAGATCAAACCTCCCCCAGGCTTTGTGCTCAATGCAGAGTCTGCTTGAGATGCTCTCTCTCCTTCTCCCTCTCCCTCTCTCCTCCTTCCTCTCTCTCTCTCTAAAATAAATATATAAAATATTTTTTTAAGCCAAAGACTTTTTTAAAATTTATTTATTCGTGAGAGACACACACACAGAGAGAGAGAGAGAGAGAGAGAGAGAGAGAGAGAGGCAGGGACACAGGCAGAGGGAGAAGCAGGCTCCATGCAGGGATCCTGATGTGGGACTCAATTCCGGGACTCCAGGATCCATGCTCTGGGCCCAAGGCAGGCACCAATCTGCTGAGCCACCGAGGGATCCCCGATATATAAAATATTTTAAAAAGGAATTTAAGGGATCCCTGGGTGGCGCAGCGGTTTGGCGCCTGCCTTTGGCCCGGGGCGCGATCCTGGAGACCCGGGATCGAATCCCACGTCGGGCTCCCGGTGCATGGAGCCTGCTTCTCCCTCTGCCTATATCTCTGCTTCTCTCTCTCTCTCACTGTGTGCCTATCATAAATAAATAAAATTAAAAAAAATAAAATAAAATAAAAAGGAATTTAAAAAAAATGAAGATTATATAAGCAAAAACATTAATATAATGAGATTTGGGAGAAATCAGTTGTCAGTCTAGATTGCATAGATTATGCACAACTCAGCCCCTGAGACACTTTAACATGCAAGTTATATAGAGGTCCACAGTAGTTTTAAGATTGGATTAAATTCCCATAGCAAACTGCGTAATCCAAAGCACAGCTATTAAGTGATATTTATCAGTAACAGTGAAACAAGTCAGAAAACAAAGAACATGAGTTTTCTTCAAGACCGCTTTTAGTAGTTACTCTGACATACCTTTTTGGATTGCTTTGATTTAAAAAGGCAAGTGTAGAAAAAATATTAATATTTTTTCTTATTATTATGTTCAATCCATAGTAAAATGCATATGTCTTGCTCCATATATATAGGCTATTTTATGTGCCAGGCACCACGACAGTGAGAGACTAGAACACCTCTAGCTGCATGGGGTTCCTTTCTTAGAGAGAGGAAAAAAAAAAAAAAAACAATTTATAGGAACTAATACAGTATTAGAGCTCTGTATGAGCAATAAGAAGAGATGATAGAGCACAATGAAATTATAATAGATGATTTTTCCTAGTTGAGAGGCCAAGAAATCTTGATTAAATAGTGATTTGAAGAATGGAAAGGGGAGGGAGAGGGTGGGTTAAATGAGTTTTGCAAGCTAGGAGAAATGAAATATTCATTTTTTGTGGGGTTGTTTTTGCATTTTATTTTATTATTAGTTTTTGGATATTTATTTATTTATTATGAGAGAGAGAGAGCTTGCATGGGCAGGGAAAGGGAGAGAATCTTAGGCAGACTCTTTGCTGAGCATGGAGACAAAAACAGGGCTCGATCTCATAATCCATAGATCATGACCTGAGCCAAAATCATGAGTCAGATGCTCAACTGACGGAGTCACCCAGGTGCCCCTAGGTTTTTTAATCTAAATTCTAGTTAGTTGACATACAGTTCAATAGTGGTTTTAGGAGTAGAGTTCAGTGATTCATCATTTACTGTAATACCCAGTGCTTTTCATAACAAGTGCCCTCCTTAATGCCCCTCACCTATCTATCCTATTCCCCACCCACTACCTTCCATCAACCCTCAGTTTGTTCTCCAGAGTTGAGAGTCTCTCATGATTTGTTTCCCTCTCTCTCTCTTTCTCCTCTCCTGAATGTTCACCCATTTTGTTTTGTAAATTCTCCATATGAATGAAAATATATAGTATTTGTCTTTCTTTGATTGACTTACTTAGCATAACACACTCTAGCTCCATCCATCTCATTGCAAATGGCAAGATTTCATTCTTTCTGATGGCTGTGTAGTATTCCATTGTATCTATATGCTCTATGTTCTTCATCCAATCATCAGCCAATGGGCATTTGGGCTCTTTCCATAGTTTGGCTATTATTGATAATGCTGCTATAAACATCAGGGTGCATGTACCCCTTTGAATGTATATTTTTGTATCCTTTGGGTAAATACCTATTAGTGCAATTGTTGGATCATAGGGTAGTTCTATCTTTAGCTTGTTGAGGAACTGCCACACTGTTCTCTAGAGTAGCTGCACCATAATTGTTGAACACACATGGCACTTTCATTGGATGTGTCCTCCCAAAAGCTGATCCTGGAACTTCTAGCTTGACAAGCAAACACAATACTTTAAAAAGAATGGTGGAGAAGAACAATGGTTCAGGCTCTGTGATAAGTTCAGACTATCTAGAAGAAAGCTTTTATATTAGGAAAGAATGGGGCCTAAATTTACATAGTTAAGAAGAAACTAATCAAGGAGGGTTTTTTTAAGATTTTATTTATTTATTCATGAGAGACACAATGAGAGAGGCAGAGATATAGGCAGAGGGAGAAGCAAGCTCCCCATGGGGAGCCCGATGCAGGACTTGATCCCAGGACCCTGGGATCATGACCTAAACCAAAGGCAGAAGCTCAACTGAGCCACCCGGGCATCCCTCAAGAAGGGTTTTGAGTGACAAGCTAGAGTTTGTATTTTTGAAGGTATGTGATGCGATCAGCATTGAAGGAAGATTCTCTCAGGGGAAGTATGCAAGAAGGACCAAGAGCAAGATATGTGAGGGTCAGAGGCTCGTTATTAGTACCATATTATCCCTGGGCACTTGAAATCCACAGAACTTCAGACATCATCATCTGAACATTATGATGCCATCAACTTCTTAAACATCCTTTTCAATGGGGTATATAGACATGGATGCAAAGATGTAGAAAGATGAAATATTTTAGTGTATCTTTTTATAAACAAGTTTTAGTGTTTGCACTTAATGTAGATAAACTTGTGACTATATACTAGATGAAGATCACTTTCTGAACCTCAAAAAAAAACATCATATGTTTAATGACAAGAGAAATCACTTTTTACTAGCCCACCTCATTGTCTGGCCTTAATCTGATGTCAAAATTTAGAGAGAAAAATACCAGACAAGGTTATACTGAGAATTCATTAAGTAATTACCCTGAACTCAGAGTCAATTCTCTGCATATTAAAATCAGAACATAATTATGGAAAGTGTCCTTATTGTTCAACAATTCTTTTTTGCTTTAAAATAGTGCATAAAAATGCAAATGTCTCCTTATAATTTATCACATGAAATATTTATGGCCACAGCTCCTGGCGGCCCCTATAATGCCAATGGTGGGCTTTTAGCTCTTCCTTCTCATTTAAGACCTAACATTCTAAGGCTCATCTCAGTCCCTCTACATCCAGTACCTTCACATATAAGATAGGGAAATTACTGGTAAAAATCACTTAGAGGGACAAAGAGAATTCTAAAAACTTGGCAAAGAGAGTTTTATGGTTATAAAATCTTTATAACCTGGATCAGGCACACATTTTGACTTATGATGTTTTAAGATATCTACATCTTTTGACAAATTCCAAAATCATATGCCAACAGTTATAGAAGACCTGACACTAGAGTCATTCTTAAGTAGGACACAAGACAGTAAATTAACATAAAGCTAACAATCTAAAAAAGAATCTTCTTGGAGAAAGGAGGCCACAGGGACTCAAACATATGCGATTTTTACATTTTCCTCCTTCCTACTGCCCTAGTCACAGCAATGATGAAGAGAGACTGTTATGGTACAAAGATCTCTGGATTTAATTGTTTGGGAAAGTTGACCCTGGTAATGGTTCTGCTATCATCTAGGTGACACTGCATATGTTTTCTTTCTGTGCTTTTGGTATACATCTATCAAATAAGGGATTTAGACCAGATCATCCTTAAGACATTTCCTGGATCTTAAATTCTATGGGGAAAAAAAAAAAAGAGAAGGGCCAAAACTTGAAATCATATGCTTGTTTCCTCAGTCTAAAGTGAAATGGAATTTGCATGTACCTAAATACCTTATAGAAGTGGTATTTGATGGATATACCACCTACTGGAGCCCAGTGTTCTTAAGATTGCAATGTTGTCCTCTTTTAAGGAGGTTTTCAAACTAATTTATGATACCTTACCATGGGACAAAAGAGGGATGGTTTTACATTCAAGACATCCTTAGGTGCTGCCAATAGCATGAGCAATTACACAGCCAAAGTGCAGAAGAAACAATGCCAAGCCCAAGGAGAAGTAACAATAGTATGAAGGGAATGAAAAAAAAATGGCTATAACTTGAGTTGCCCTTTATGAGATACTCAAGAGAATTTGGCTTTATGAGCAAAATTGCTGCTTACTAAGACCACTGGGAGAAAGCAGACCAATTATCTATCAAATGGAAGGAATCCAAATTAACTTTTTCTTCTATTGGAAAAAAATGTGGAATTCTACCGATGGCCTCTACAGCATTGCTGCTTTCATCTGTTTTCTTAAGCAGCAAAGTCAGAATAACCTTTTGAACAATAGTGGAGAAGAGAATCACTGGAAAGATCAAAACAATATTCCACTACTAGACATTTTATAGATGGGGAAAACTTTGGTTATGTAGGGCACTTTTATGTATCCTCAAGACTGAGTTAATGTGCACAGGAAATTACTATTAGGCATTTGGGATCAAAATTGATGTTTCTGTTGCATGTGTTATTGCCACATTTTTATAGAAATGGTTTAGATGTTGTTGGAAGATATAAAATTGGTGCTAATAATGCAGTGCATGGATTCATATGGCAATTTAGGAACCAAGTGCACAGGGTTCATACCTGTGAATGTCAAGATCTGGGAAGTCCCAACCCCAACATGGTGTAGTGTAAACAGAGTTGTCTTGGGTTATGATGCCCTAGGCACCAGTTCAAATTTAGCCCCTAATTGACAGGGAGGCCTTGGGCAAATTGCCTGCCCCTTCTGAACCTTCATTTGCTTCTCTTTAAATGAGGCATCTGGACTCCAGGATCTTCAAGTTTAGGATTCTTCTGATAAGTACCAGAATACATTCTGCATTCAAGATTCCCAGCCCCAACTGTATATTAGAAATGTTGGGAAAAAAAAAAAAGAAATGTTGGGGAGCCTTCAAAAATATTCATGCCTGGGGCACAATTATATTACATTGCTGAGGCTGAGGCCTTGACATGGGTAATTTTTTTTTTATGTTGGTAATTTTTTAAAAGCTTCCCAAGATTTTCTAAAGTAAAGCCAGGGGTCAGAAACACTGTTCTACACTTATTGGAACATTTTTAGCAACATTTAATATACTTTTCCTTACTCTTTTTGTAGCCTGCCTGAGTTCTCTATTTCCCTGCTTTTCCCTATTTTAGCTGAAAGCATTTTAATTATCTTTCCTTATCCAAGATAAAGGGGAAAAATAGGAGCTAAACTATTTTATATTTATTAAAATTCCTTGAAAAATATTTTATAGGTGGAGAAGAAAAATGTTTGACCAGATCGAATTTTAAAACCATCACCATCAAAAAAAATAAAAATAAAAAAATAAAAATAAATAAAACCATCACCATCATTTATTTATTTATTTGCATTACGATTGCTCCCCATCTTCATAAATAAGGGGAAACTGAGCTGCCAAAGCTAAGAGTCACACACAATCAGTGAGTGGGTGAGTGCGAATTTGTTGTCGAATTCTGACTCTTTTGTTTGACTTCTTCAGCTAGGCTGCCTTATAATTGATAAGGAAACCAGCAGTTTAAGGAAGATAACTGACTGCTTTACATCACCTGCCAAACAATCATTAGGAGATACAAAGTCACTGATCTATGATAGCCACAAAACATCATACTTAATTCTCAGTGTTGTCTGTTTTCTATGCCTTTTTTAAAAAGGTCATAGTTCTCTCTTTCAATTTTTGAAGGAAAGACAAGCTTTTCCACTAGTAGGTGGGAGGTGTGTGCGTAGTTGAATACTTGCACAGGTGCAATCAACTTTAATTAAGACTCAAATCACTTTAACAGGCAGATGGAAAAATGCTTCAATCTTCTTTAAAAGAAACATAGGCATTCAGGCACTAAAAATATTAATGCATGGGAAGAAAAATATCATTTCCATTCTTCCTGAAAGATATAATTCTGAAAATACATTCATAACTGCTCCTGAAGCAAACATTAAATGCTAACAAGAATAATCCCTTCGTCACAAAGGGTATAAAGAATAATTAAATTCTATCAAAGCAAATGCAAAACATAGATTGTTAGAATCACAGTTACTAATGGCCATATTTGAGGGTTAAAAAAAAGTCATAGCTATTAAGGTTTCATAAGAAAAGCAAGGCAGAAATTTTAACCCTTTTAGGGGTAATATAACTGATGACTACAGAATTGAATGTATAAAGAATTGCATTTCTTGCTGATTTTAATTCAACAATTCTTTAGATAAACATGTCTAGAATAAAGAAATAATGCTTGGGAATCACTGTTAGCCAATCTGGAATTTTTCAGTTTTCTTGTGGAAAAACTATATATATATGTTTGAATAAGGGGGAAAAAACCCCAACACTTGCTTAGAAAAAGTCTCTAATTAACTAAGTTTGGCTACCCCCCCCCAAAAAAATTGGTATTTTAAATGAAGTTAGTCAAGAAGATCAAGTAAAGCTATAAGCAAAACCAATAGGTACCTATTTAAATGTTGATTTCTTAATGTTTAGAGGGCATTCAAGAGAGCAGAACTCTTTTCAGATTGTCCTTTTACATAACATCCTATTTTTGCTCTAGTATTTGAACCTCTTTGGTTTTCAGATTGTCTGTAATATGAGGAAGTTAAATAAGATTTCCAAGGCTCAACAAATATTTTTTGAATACCCACTGTGTGACTCATGGCCTAAGGACAGAGAGTAGGAAGTTAAGGATCTGGTTCTCCACTTGTTCTCTTTGGAGCCAAGGAAGGTAGGGTACAAGAGTTCTCTGGAAGTTTCATACGACAGTATCATTCCACCTATTTTTCTTCCTCTTTCTTTTTTCTTCTTCCTTCCTTCCTTCCGTTCCCTCCCTCCTTCCCTCCCTTCTCTCTCTCTTCTCTCTCCCTCCCTCTCTCTCTCTCCTCTCCTATCTCCCTCTCTCTGTGTCTTTTTTTCAGCTTACTTTTAGGTTGGGCTCATGTCACCTGCCCCCTTATTTCACCTTGGTATTATCTTTTCTTTGCATTTCTTCACATGACACACACATACAAAATGCATGTGTGAACTGTTTAATCGTGAAGTATCTCAGGAATATAGGGATTTGTTTTTTCACCTTTTTATGAATTAAATGCAAATTAGACAGGACTTGGATTCGATAGTATTCTTTATCTCTGATGTTACCAGTATTCATTATTACCATGATGCCTTGTTTCATAAATTATCTGGTAGCCGACTTCTTTGTGGCAAAATCAATCTGAATGATGAATAAGGCCTTAGAAAATTCCAATATCCACTGAATGGGGGGGGTGGCTTATGGGTTTAAAAAAAGAAGAGAAATAGGAGGAATGGGAGGAGAATAAGGAGAGAGTAGTATTTGCAAGGCAAGATTCTTCAGCTGAGGCTATGATTATGCCTCAAACAAAAACCACTTGTTTGCTAAGGGTCATGAGAACCAGTCCACTGGAGTGGATCAAAGATGCCCAGGCCTTTGTGAGCTTCAGAACCTAAGGAAATGCTGCAACCTGGACCAGGGGGGCCAGAATGGCACAATGTAGAGGCAAGGGACAGAGAAACAATGCCTTTCTAAAATGCTGAGTTCTAGGGGCAGCTGGGTGCTTCAGTCAGCTGACCATCTGACTCTTGATTTCAGCTCAGGTTGTGAGATGGAGCTCCACATCAGACTCTGTGCTGGCCGTGGAACCTGTTTAATATTCTCTCTCTTGGGGGCACCTGCGTGGCTCAGTCAGTTAAGTGTCTGCCTTCAGCTTAGGTCATGATCCCGGGGTTCTGGGATCAAGCCCAAGTTGGGGGGGGTCTCTGCTCAGCGGGGTGTCTGCTTCTCCCTCTCCTCATTGCCCATGCTCTCCTTCTCTCTCAAATAAATAAATACATGCATCTTAAAAAAAAATTATCTCTCCCTCTGCCCCTTCCCTCAACTCAAGGGCATGAGGTATCTTTCTCTCTCTCTCTCTCTCTCTCTCTTTTTTAATAAATCAATTTTTTTTATTGGTGTTCAATTTACCAACATACAGAATAACACACAGTGCTCATCCTGTCAAGTGTCCCCCTCTTTCTCTCTCTCTCTTAAAATAAAGGAATAATAAGGTAAAATAAAATGCTCAGCTCTAAATCTGTCTTTTTTTTTTTTTAACACCATTGATATCTTTGTAACTATGTTTTTGGTTGCCAAATCTTCCCTCATAAGGCACCCTCTTCAAGAATAAATGTACCTCTCATCTTGATTTGAATTCTTAGGTATTATTGCCTAATGTTTCAAAATAAAAAATTCTAGCACTTGGAATAGTGCCTGGCATATTTTAGAAACATGCAACAAATTAATGAAAGACTGAATGAACACATATATGTGGTTAAAATGTTTGTGAATTAGTAACATCAAAAATTCCCCAAATACTTAGGAATAAACTTAACCAAGGGAGTAAAAGATATGTGTACCCTCAACACTATTTCTTCCATAAATTTTACAGGTTCACTCTTCTCTAGTTTAGGATTCTGGAATTTAGCATGAGGTCATCTCTCTAGTTTTGTTCCCTTATGTGACTTCAAACCCCTTATATGTCTGCATGTTAACTCTGGATGGGAACTTGCCTGATCTTCAGTAGGAACTCCTCACCAGGAGGAGCCCCAGTATGCTTGCTGTGATGACTACTGCTCCTCTAACTGGGTATGATTCTTGGTCCCATTTCATTCCCTTCAATTCAGGTATCTAACAAAGGAGCCTCCAAAAAAGTTTGCTATATACCACATGTCTTACTTTCAAAAGCCTTAGAACATAGGGGTCTGAAGACCTTACTCTTAGTAGATTCGATTTTGCTCCCCTGTAGGTTATATCTGAATGTAAGTGGGTGCACTTTAGGGTTTGTTTTCCTTTTCTCAATCCCAGACCTAGGGGTTTCTGTTCATTTGAAGACACCACAAATTTAGCTGACACATGGGCTCACAATCCCCTGGGGGCACAAAACTCAGGTTTGGCTTCACTTATCTGGTTCAATAGCTTCCACAGTCTTCTCTATTCTTAGAAGCTAACTTTTAAAATAAAGAAAGGGAGAATGCGGAAGCCCAGGGAAACACAATTTAGACCAACACGGATTAGGAGCTGGACTCCTTAAATGTTGGCTGCTTGTGAGTCTCCGTAAGTATTCCATTGATTTCACATGGAAGTAGGTCAGGGCTGCTTTTAAGTAGAGAAGCTGCATGCTGCAGGTTTCATTTTACCATGAGGAGTGAATATTAAAAATTGATGTGCAAAGCAAACCTCTGCTTAATTAGCATCTAGATAAAGACTTTACTGGGAAAGCCATGGAAGTTAATAAAAAATGAGAAAAGTGACAAAGAAGCATTTCAACAGCTATTTATTTCTGTGTCGTAGCCTCTCATTTATGAGAAATACTGTGGATGGTCACTCCATGCCTTGCCTACTTATGAGAGTTAATCTATATTGAGGACGTTAGCATTCTTTCTGTGTCTGTGGCTATCCTCAGAATTCTGTACAAAATTTAAATGTTTGTTGTTGTTTTCTGGCGTTGAATTTTTCAAATTCTAACCTTAAAACTTTTTAGCATGTTAACTGACCACTTAAAAAAAAAAAAAAGCAAGTCTGTTGAATCTGCTTAGACACAACACTTTTGACAGTCTTCCATCTGCGTACTAAATATTTTTTATATTAATCATTTTGAGTCTTCTTGGTTTCTAATTAATTCGTTGGTTAATACCTCTGCCTTCCTGGCAGCAAAATTTCTATTTTAAAAAAATAGACCATTTTTAACCAGAAAAAAATATATTACATTGGAAAAACATGTTACCCCCTCAGCTGTAGTGACTTTTTTCTTTTGCTGATGAAAAAGACTTCTTTCACAATCATGTTGTCATGTTGCCTGACACTTTGTTTTGTTTTGTTTTAAAGGTTTTATTTATTTATTGAGAGGAAGTATGAGCAAGGGGAGGGGCAAACGAAGAGGGAGAAGCAGAGCCCAGTGTGAGCTCAATGCAGGCCTCCATCCCAGGACCCTGGATCATGACCCAAAGCCTCCACCTTCAAGACTTAGATATCATTCAGTAATATGAAAACAGCCTGCCCCCTGTGGGAACAGAGAATGGCTTACATTCTCCCCAGTGCCTGACGCTCCTCATGTCAGATATTGGATGAGCCACTTAAGATGTCAGATCCTTTATCCAAGCCTAAGTGAAGGGAGTTATAGGAACATGGAACCTCTGAAAATTTAATTCATTTTTGACCTTAATTCATTTTTAATAAAATATTTATTTTTTTCCACAGAACACTCAAAGTCAATGGCCCCTTACAGTTGCATGGCAATTTACATTTTAAAAGGTCTTGCTTGAACCCAATTTTCTTGAATTTTTCACAATCCCCTGAGGTAAATATGAAAAAAAAAAAAAACAACAATACAAGGGGAGTTTGACATGCCCTAAAAGCACGGATGTTCAGTGATAAATCTATCTTTCAACCACAGGACATTTGACTCCTGTGTCTTTTCCCATATGTGTATCTCAAGGAACTCTCCGAAACTACTTTCCATTTATAATGAGATTGTTTTTTAAGCTGTTCAAAGGAATTTTTTTAAAATAAACAAAAGTATAGACATGAGGATATGTTTTATTCTCCTTACATGCTGGAAATTAAATAGTAAATAGGCCATACTCATGCCACATACAATCTAGATGATAGTTTTCTATCTACAACATAATATCTTAATATTGCTTCTAGAATCATCCAGTAAAAAATTATGCTGTACTATTTTTAATGAACTCTACTTTAATTCTTGTATAATCTACATAGATTATGAAACTTGCTTTCATTTTCCTTGCTGAGTACTGTCTAATTTCCCTAATCACTAACAGGACTGACTTCCCTTCTGACTATTTCATATAAAAACTGATCTAAACCTGGGCTCTCCATTGATATTCTTTGGAGCAGTTAGTTCTGAAATATCTTAACTAGTCTTGATCTTCACGTCCTGTGCAAAATTCAGATTACTGTCATTACTTGGTAATCATGGAAATTCTATAGGGCTTTGCTATTTAAGAAATGTTAGCTTTGGGAAAATAATCCATAAATATAAACTGAGTATGCAAAACATAGTCATAGAAACCATGGGCACTTAAATAAAATATATAGACTTTGCTCTCAAAATTTACCATTTAATTGTGGAGATTGGAAACACATTCATTCACTTTAGTGAAACCATCATCTGATGATTCAACGAACACATACTAAACATGTACTCTGTGCCAGAAAATGTGCTTTGGCTGCAATTAAAAAAAGGCTCGGTATTGTGCCCTGACAATTTAGTTGGGGAGATAAACATTCAAAAGTTAATCCCAACACTGTGTCAGGCGTGTGTCAGAAGAGTTTTTTTTTATATAAATGGAGGAGCAGACCTCCCCCATCTCTGCCAAAAAAGCAGAAGAAACAGAGTCCAAAGAGGACTGTTAATGAGGAAATCATATTGCATGAGAATCAAGAGAAATGTCTTCAGATGGAGCAAATAACAATGTCAGATGCTCTGTGAAGTTTAAGAGAACAAGAAGAGGAAAGAGGCCAGGGCCAGAGACCAGTTGGGAATGCAAGAGGGAGGTGGGTTGTTGAAAATGCAGTAGAGGGTAAGAAATGGAAACAGCAAGTGCAGGGCGTTCACTTGAAAGGTTTGGCCATGGAAAGAAAATAAAGAATCATGGTTGGGTAGAAAATAAAGCTGTTTTTCTCTGAAACATCAACGGGCAATTTCATTATACTTCATATTCAGAACTCATAAACATAGCCTGGTTTAGAAGCCAATGTGAATTCTGCAACCCTACAGTAACATTATCAATCAACCAAACAAGGATCACTCTGAGGCAATCTAATTTCTTAGGTTTGAAATTTCTCTTGGGCCAACATTGACAAAAAGCTTTCATTGTTTTAACAAACCTCTCTTGTCATTAATCATTAGTAAGTGGTTAATAACTAATCGGTTAAAGAAAGAAGCTAGTTTGTGGATCTAGAGGCAACTTTGATACTCAGAATGAGTGTTGAGAGCAATTCCTCACTTCAGCAGTCCTCATTCTGTTGGGGGTTGCTAACACCTAAACCATTTCTCTGTCTTCTAGTTCCTGGGAATCCAGATTTCTTACTTGAACCATGGGAATAAAAACCACATTAGAATTGCCTATGCATAGCTTTGTAGGTGGATCTAGGGATGATACATGAATGTCCTCAACCTATTTGCTGACTCTTTCTACCTTTTGTCTTTCTATCCTTTTTTTTTCTTTCTCACCTTAATTATATTGGTTCCATCTATAACAAGGAAATAGATGCAAACAATTTAAAAATGCTATATTATTGAATATAACTTGACCAGAATTAAATATAGGGGAAAGTTCTCCATCTGCCATCAATTGTCAGAAGACTATTAGACTTCCAGATTTGATTTTTTTTTCCTTTAAATTCACTTGTTCTGGGTATACCTGGCTAGCCAGGATAATGCTGCTTCAAAATCCATGTTGCTAACACTTCCTCCTTCCTCCTAGATTCTATTTACTTCTTTCATTTGGGAATAGCAATAGCCCAGATTCTCCAGTTGACTGGTTATTCTACTAGAAGTGGAACATTTAATTAACCTAGCTCCCATCGACTAACAACAATAATGAGTTTGCTTCAACCGAGAAACACCATGCACCACTACAGAAACTTCATTAAATTTGGGATTACCATCCATTTACAGAATTCTGAAAAACTGAAGTTTTCTTTTCTTTTTTTTTTTTTTTTTAACTGAAGTTTTCAAAAATTAAAAAAGCTTTTCAAATATTTTATAACTCGAACCCATTTTTACCTAGGAACACACATGTGCAAGACCAGCAGTCACATGGTAATAGCTCCCTGAATTTATGCAGTGCGTTTCAAAGAGGTTAAATGACCTCGTTGAATGTGCTTTCATTCTCTTTACCACCTAAATTCAATAATGCATAATGTTAAGCAGATTGGAAGTCCTTCTTTAAAATGTTGATCTCTATTATTTTCTTAAGAATGCATCTCTCTCTCTCCAAACGTTGAGAAATGATCAATTTTCTCAACTATTCATTTATACAGAAACTGATGGTGATTTGACATCTACAAAATGGCCCACATTTAAATGCTTTATGGCTATATTCTTTATATCTTTCTTCTAATAAATCTGCCTCGAATGGAATAGACATTCTTTTAAAACAGGACACTTAAGCACAGAAGTAATGAATTCAGCATTCAGCACAGGTCATTTTTGGCTGAATGACTATATCGATTTCAGTGTGGAATTTTCGAAGTCAGAGGATCTGTCTTTTTTTTTTTTTTTCACTCAACAGTCAAACATTTCCCATATAGCTTTTGTTTCCTTGAGTATAGAAGCCCTCTCAAGTCACTATGCCTATTAATTCAACAAGTTCAATAAATACGTATGATGTATCAACTATGAGAAAGACTGAACTGGGTTGAGGGCTACCTTAAATAAAATGATGAAAAAGTATGGCCATATGTCTTAATGGGAATAAGAAAAAAGACTTCACAACATGTCAGAATAAGAAACACTGCTGTACAAGTACAAAGTGCTCTTGGAGTTTGAAAAAAGATTATTTCTAGACAAAAGCATAAGAAAAACTCTATGAAAAAGTAGATGGGCTTTAAGCAGAGATTCAAGGATTAAACATTATTTTATAGACTTACCAAGGAAACCCTTCCAGCAAGAGAACAACATCAGACAGATAGTCTCCAAGGCAGGAAGAGACTCCATTGTTTGAGAGTAATCCACAGACACATCAAACAATGGAGCAGTTTTAGACTCAACAGTTTTAGCAGTTTTATTTTCATTTGAAACGTGAGAAAACTAAAGCATTAAGAGATGAACTGATTTATCCAAAGTCGAAGCTTTTTACTTTGAGTCAAGATGGAAACCATCTCTTGTGACACCCAGCCCCTGCCCTAACCCTCTAGATCTTATTTAATGAAGAAGTAGACAACATAAGGGAGTAAGATGTGGCCGACAGGAATGCCTTTACTCATACCTAATATTTAATCACTTCTTATGTCAAAGTGTTAAAAGCATAGGATAGTAAATACAAAATAAACTGGGTTTCCTATTTGAGATAATTCAATAGGAAGGAAAGAAATAAGTCCCTACATTAAAAGTACAAAATGAGGAAATCTTGTGTTTTTTTTTTTGTTTGTTTTGTTTTGTTTTTTTACATTGACTGGTGTAGCTTTATTTCTGAATTGAAACGTTTCTGCATTTTATAAATCTAAAGCAGGGAGGGTTCTTCTTAATGCAGAAGATTGCTGATTAAATTGCCAGCAAGAAATTGCACTTAAGGATTCAGCAGCTGGAGAGTATAAACACAGGGGATAAACACGCCTGCCTGCATCAATCAAAGACAGTTGCAGTATACCCCCAGAAAGGTGAGCAATTATTTATGAAATTATGTCTTCTTCAGTGCTTCTATGTTGCAATCCAAGAAGAAGCTGAATGAGGAAAACAGACAATGTCATGGTCCCAATTAACCAAGGAGTCACACACATTTTCAAAATCAACGGATTTTACTTATACGCTTTTAACCTCATCATCTTGAAAAGAA
This sequence comes from Vulpes lagopus, assembly GCF_018345385.1. Classification (NCBI taxonomy): domain Eukaryota; kingdom Metazoa; phylum Chordata; class Mammalia; order Carnivora; family Canidae; genus Vulpes; species Vulpes lagopus. The sequence continues at coordinate 12,736,639 of NC_054831.1, forward strand.
ATTTCGTTAGCTTTAAAAAATAGTAATAATTAAGTAGGTCAGTATGTTCTTGAAGAACTGTATTTTTTAATTGTAATTGGAAAGATAAGTGTCTGATTCTGTCAACTGCACATTAACACAAATCTAAAGAGAAAAGGGGTGATGCTAAGCACCATTTTGCAGAGGGCTCTTTTGGACTGTTTATTTTACTAGGTCAGTTTCTAGATTAGTGATGCCGGTGCCCTCACTGCCTTTGAACATTGGCTGGGGTTTTTGATCCATGGATCAAAACTATTTGTTTTCCCTTGGGGTAGCTACAGGCCATCAAACTACTATGTAGCTATGGACAAGGAGCAAGCAGCTGAGGACAAAAGCCCTACATCCCTAGGTAGGTAGAATTAGCTAGTTGGTAGCTCAGTATTGAAAATCAAATGGACCAAAGAAATATGCACATACTTTCTTAAGTTATATTTAGAGGCATTGAGGTGAGTACTTGCACCTTCTTGCTCAGGTCATTTAGGTGATTATGAGGCCCACTGGGCAGATCACATGCCTTCAGGGATAGCTCAGAAGCCTGAGGTACAGAACAGCCACAGAGACTAGGATCTTCCAAAATGAAGTTTGGAGGGTACTGAAAAAGTTTTCCACATCCTTCCCAAATTGATGACCCCTGCTAAGTAATCCATGCCATTTAGGTACATATTCAGCTTTCTCTTACTAAGCAGCTATCACTGGGAGTGATAACACTATAAGTCATTAGAGGTCTGATGACAACTGGTATATTTTAATGGCCACAGGAAGAGAAAAGAAATTGGGGAGATTGGTCAAACGTAGATGAAGTATCATTAAAGCCAGAAACTCTAGGGCCAAATAAAGTGGATTCAAGTTTCAGATTTACTTTGTATGTGATTCTGGGCAAGTTGTGCCTCAAGTCTCAGATTTACTCTGTATGTGACTCTGGGCAAGTTGTGCCTCAGTGTCTCCCATCTTTGAAATAGTAATGTTACTATCACCTGCCTCAGAGCATTGCAGCGAGGATGGAATACATATATGTAAAATGCTTAGAACTGTGTCTGGCATACAGTAAACATATAAAAGTATATGCTACCATTATTATGGAAGCATTCTCAAAGAAAAGGTTGGATGCTGCACACTTTCCTCAGGTCCTCACCACTAGCTTCTTTGAGGCATCCCACTCCGGGCAAAGTTCTTGAAATCCGGTCTTAAAATCATTCCTGAGACAAATCTGTTGGAGGCAGAGGCATGTTCCTAGAAATTCATCACCTTATTCCTCCTTTAGGACTGTCATCTCTCACACCCAGAATCCTTCGCTCAGTCATGACAGCCAGACCTCCTCATTGCTCTCATAACGCCTGCTCTCCCTGTCCTCCCAGTGTCCCCCAAGGAAGACTTCCACTCTGTCATATTACTCTCCTACATCAATTAAACCATGTGACTGGGTGCCCTCTCTGGGAAGCACACGCTTGTTCCGGGTCATGTCTCCATCTGGGGGCCCCACTCTGGTCTAGTTAGCCCTGCCACTTAGATGGCCTGGAATGACCTAGGAAGATTTCTGGGGTAGGGACTGTGGAGGCCTGAGTCTCTGGTTCTATTGCCTGCCTGAATGACAGCATCAGCTCCTGCGTGAAGTAGCTCTTTTTGGTGGTTCTCAAACTGAAGTGCTGAGGAAGCCTGATGAAGAGAATGGCAAACGCCCATCATGATTAAGATGGAGGTTCTAAGAACCAGAATGGACATTCTTCACAAATTACCTGCCAAAGATACTGCCGTTAAACTCCCAAGGTCTCTGGGAGAATCCAGACACAGCAAAATGGATTTCACTATTTGTCCATCTGGATGGCCCTAATTGTCTTCTTTGCAAGATGCCAAAAAACCAGTAGCTTACTCAAGGAAAGGAAAACAACATTCACTCATTTCAAGCTCTCCCCTACCTCTTCTTTCTCTTACATAAATTATATTTGTGGCTTTGTTAGATAAAATCAATGTGTTATAGGTTTCTCTTGCATACAAGTATAGGGTATTGCCAATATTTAGCCATATAACCCTGAGTCATTGTTGGATAGCAGCATAAATATTACTGGAGATTTCATTAAAAAGTCAACATCCCAAGCCCAACCTCCAGAATTTCCCATTTAACAGGTCTATGATAAGGCCTAGGAATCTCTTTTCAACAATACTCAAGTGAATATGATACAAGAGGTTCTTGGACCAAAAGTCTAAGCTTTCTATGTCTTTGCCTGCATACTTTGAACCATCCAAGGACCTTCTCTGAAGCCGGAGCACATCATCAAGGCATTGGCTCAAGTGCATCATTTTAACCCAGATCCTGGTTCAATCTCCCCTCTAAGCAGCTGGAAGGAGCCTTGCTAAGGCAAAAACTAGTCTGAGTCCATGGTGTGCGACTGAGTGGAGGGAGGGGTACAACCAACCAACAAACAACAGGACAGGGACCTGACAAGGGTTATGTCTTTATTTAAGATGTTTAACAAAACCTACAGGCTTTGGTCTTTCCAGACCTTCTGGAATCCTCTGATATATTCTTCAGGTATTCTGAGTTTAGCTTAAGTCTCAAATGCCTCTGAAGAATCCTAGGATTCTACAAGTTCCAGTTCCAGTTCCCAACTCTGGTAAGGTGGCTCTAAGTCACCATGCATGCTGAAGTCCCAAGCTGAGGGTTCACCCATCCTCACACCAAGTGAGAGACCCAGACTCGTGGATTCTCCTCTTTGCAACCCACCTTTGGCTTCTCAATACTTGCTTGGGCCCTAGTCACTCTTTTCAGCCTCTGCTTTGACAGGAATGAAAAGGAGGGGCTATAAAGTCCTGAATTACTTTGCTTGCTAAATTTTACAGAAAAAAAAAATATTTTATTTTATTTTTTCTTTTCTTTTTATTTTTTTAATGATTTTATTTATTTATTCATGAGAGACACACACACACACACACAGAGAGAGAGAGAGAGAGAGAGAGAGAGAGAAGCAGAGACATAGGCAGGGAGGGAGAAGGAGGCTCCATGCAGGGAGCTCGACGCAGCACTCGATCCTGGGTCTCCAGGATCAGGCCCCGGGCTGAAGGCGGCGCTAAACCCCTGAACTACCCGGGCTGCCTGAAAAAAAAATATTTTAAATAGATCAAACAAAATGTGTAGGTTATCTTAAAATAAACTAACATTCATTTCAGGTTTCCTAGGACAACTTGGTTTTTGGGAAGTTTTTTGAGATATTCTTACTATCTCAGATATGTATCCAAGCACTTCACTCAAGACTTACTAAGGGGTTAAAGGGGGCTACTTTAAAGGTAAAGGTAAAGGTCACTGAGTCCTGCACTTACATTGGATGAGAGGCTCCGTGGACAAGGTTGTATATCTGTTTCTTGGTCCACTACTGATTAATAGTGTGATAAGACAAAAGAGGGAAAGGGTTGAAGGAGAATAGGAGAGGCAGGGGAGGGAAAGAGAACCTATCTGCATCAATAAAACTACCTGAAAGAAAGGTAGGAGGCAGGAAAACCACAAAAAAACACACGCAAGAATTCAAATAAATTTAAATGATATAGCAGTAAAGGGCTAGTCAGAGCTACAAACTCAAACAGCCCCTGAAGACATCCCAGTATCACAATAATTAAGCTATCAACACTGTGTCACTGTTATTATAAATGGCCAGGAACAATGACAGGCACCACTGTGTGAGGTGTATCCTGTTCCAATCACCTTGCCAGACACATTTTTTTTAAAGATTTACTTGGGCGAGTGAGTAAGCAAGTATGAGAGAGAGATCATGAGCGGGAGGGGGAGAGGAAGAGGGAAAGAGAATCTTAAGCAGACCCCATGCTGAGTGCAGAACCCAACACGGGGCTCAATCTCACGACCCTGAGATCATGATTTGAGCTGAATTCTTAACTGACTGTGCCACAACAGTGTCCCAAATACTTTACGTACATTAGCACATAGTAGGCATACAATGAATGACCTTGAATCATAGAGATGGCTAAATTATGTTAGTATACCCTTCTATTTTCCTAAAAGTAGAGATAATACATAAATACAGAAATACATTTTAAAAGATTTCTTTCTAAAATCATTCTTTTTTTTAATGGAAAATTCTTTTTAAAATTAAATTAGTAAGAGTAAGTTGGATCAGTTGCTTCAATAGCAATTCTCCATATTTTAGCATCACTGTACCTCAAATGACTTACAATAGAAGAAAGTTGTGTGTGTCTGTGTGTCTGTGTATTCGCGTGTCTGTGTGTGGTTGGGGGCATGGAGATAGGTTTTTTTTGGTTGGATTTGGCTTTGGATATTTCCTTTGTGTTGTAGTTTCTGTGTGTGTGTGTGTGTGTGTGTGTGTGTGTATGTTTTAAGAACATGAATGGAAAGGCAAAGTTTACATCTGATTCCTAAGTTTATTTCACCAAACCCATAGGACCCATTTACATTTGTAATTGTAAAAATACAACATGGTATCTAAAAGTCTTCAATGGGAATATTTTTAAGAGGCTGAAACATGGGATCCCTGGGTGGCGCAGCGGTTTGGCGCCTGCCTTTGGCCCAGGGCGCGATCCTGGAGACCCGGGATCGAATCCCGCATCGGGCTCCCGGTGCATGGAGCCTGCTTCTCCCTCTCCCTCTGCCTGTGTCTCTGCCTCTCTCTCTCTCTCTCTGTGACTATCATAAAAAAAAAAAAAAAAAAGAGGCTGAAACATGAGATGTAACAGTAGAAAACTGTGTATCTCCATTAATGTGGAATATTGTTGTGTATAATGAAGCTCTTTGGTAATGCCAACTGACCATTTTGGGTTTTTTTAATAACAAAACCAGATGAGTGGGCCTACATCTTTGCTTTTCTTTGCTCCTTCTTTAGGCCTACTGTCTCTGTGTCCTGTGGGCTCTACGTGGACCTTCGCAGGTGCTTCATGTATTGGCACCCAGCCCACCCTGTGTGTGCATTTCCTTTGTATCTTTCTTGGTGCCTTAGTCTCTAAATTAGCCACTTTACTATTTCAAGTTTCTATTTTTTCCTTAAATTTTCTATTGACATTTCTCCACTTATACTTTTTTTATCTCATTCTCTCCCTTGGGTATATTATAGAATTTAATTATATTATTCATTGTCTCTTATGCTTCTTTATAGAAACATATATTCATGCATTTATATTAAATATAGGCAAAACCTTTCTTTTAAAAATATTTCTTATTTGAGGAGAAAAGTATTTTAAGTAATATTATGGTGAATACTCCAAATTCACCATAAAAACATTTGTACTTCACCTACTTCTCACATAGACAAAAATTTACAGCAATAAAATACAAGTGGATCACTTCTTACATGCCGTGTAGACTCTCTCTGCACCAAATTAAGAAATATTTATATAACCAATTCCAAGTAAAGTTTATTATCATTGGATTATGAAGTGTCTTCACCTATAGCTAAGCAACATGACAATGCCCCATCAACCAGGGAAAACAACACTTTCTAGAATACTTAATGTGAAGGCCGTGATTAGAAAATCACGCAGTGAAATGAAATTGTTTCATAGTCTACTACTATCTTCTTACTGTATTTCGTTCCTATCAATCAATCTCTGTCAACTGTTGTAAGCTTTTAAGATATGAAATTAAGTGTATCTTTTTAGATTATTAAAATAAGAGTTTAAGGCACATATTCTATTTGACATGGATTTTTAAATTAAAACAGAAATATTACATTTGCTTTGAGTTGAATATTAGGAAATTATCAAAATTGGCACTTCCAGTAAAGCCAGAGGGAATGGAGAATAGAAACACCAGCCTTAATTTTATTCCTGAAATGTAAAAAAGAAAAAAAAAAAAAAAAACCTTGAGATTTAGGAATGAATAATACTTCATATCACTTATTCTGTCCCTGTATCAGCAGTATCTATAGATTCTATCTGGCAATAATAAAGGGGAGTACTACAACAGTGATTATACATTAACTCCCAATTACCAGCAATTCTGGGTCTGTGTTTTGAATTACAGAAAGACTCAGAGACCCATTATGATAATTTTTTTTAAATCTTATTTATTTGACAGAGAGCGAGAAAGACAGCAGGAGCCAGGGGGCGAGTGGGACAGAGAGAGAGAGGGAGAAGCAGCCTCCCTCCTTAGCTTCTCTCCCAGGGAGGATTCAGGACTCGATCCCAGGACCCTGAGATCATGATCTGAGCCTAATACAGACACTTAACTGACTGAGCCACCCAGGCACCCTGCTACTACGATTTCTTTTTTTAGGGTTTTCTTCTGGAGTCAAAAGTAAATAACATTAAATTATTCTTTGCACTATCTGCATTTTCTTCCTTTCCCTTTATGTAAAGTAAAATATTGAAGTTAATGTAACTCAAGATATGTCCTTTCTCTGAAGAGTTGACACATGGTTAATAGCACACAGGAAGGAATTCAATCCTCAGATCCCTAAAAGCTATAAAGAGCCTGGATCACTTTTCCATGTATAAGCTTTGTTTTAGAAGCACACAAAGCTCATTTTGGACTCGAATGGAGAAGTCTGTGACATATAGCACATAGACGAATTCTAACAGATGGATTTTTCTTGAAATAACTTCATTAGTTAATCATTTCTTTTACATATACTTTTTCTAGCTAATTGGTATAGCTGCCAGCTGGAGCTGTTAAGGATCCTCCAAAGAAACTGGTAGGTAGGGAGAAAATCCAATAATTTCACCAATTCTGGGATGAAATGTCCATTATTTTCACACTAAACCATTACATATTTTGAAACTGAAATCTTTTTCTTTCACCTTTTTGTCCTCCAACTTATTCCAAAAATCTTAACTGATTTGTGCTTAAACCAAATCAATCATCTAGAGGAAACTTTAAACTTTGACAAATTATTTAGGTCAGGGTTTAGCAAACTTGCCAGTATGGACACTGTGGACCAGATCATCTTTTTTGTAAGCTTTTAAGCAGTACCACTTGATGTCAGTAGCGCCCCTAGCTGTGACCACTAAAAATGTCTCCAGACATTGCAAGAAGTTCCTAGGGGCCAAACTGCCCTTGCTGAGAATGGAAAGTTTAGAAATAGATTGTTCCTCATTTTTAATTCAGTGTAAACAGTAATTTCATATATTCATGTATGTATGTATATAACTTAAGACATGTCTAATAGATTAAAAATTTTTGCCTTTCAGTAAGGTAAATGAAATGTTTTTTGGGGGGGATTATTTAAGCAATAATACTTTCATAAGTCTCTCTGGGTAAACAAAAAAAAAAAAGGACAGGATATGTGGCTTCTAACAGGAATGGATATTGATTATCTAAGTACCATCACCATTGGGGCATGTGGGTGGTTCAGCTGGTTGAGCGTGGACTCTTGGTTTCGGCTCAGGTTGTGATCTCAGAGTCCTGAGATCGAGCCACCCATGGGTTCCCTGCTCTTGGGGGAGTCTGCTTGAAAGTTTCTCTCCCCCTCCCCCTCCCCCCTCAAATAAATAAGTAAATTGTTTTTTTTTTAATGTCATCACCATCTTCATCATCAGATGTATTGATTTTTTTTTTCCTTTAAGGAAGGAACTCAGGTTGATTGTGTGAGGGGATAAACAAAATCTGTGTTGGGATAATCTGAGATGAAAATGATTAATTATCAGTTTAGGTGACTAAGGCATTTTTAAGCAAGGGAAAGCAGTGTAATTTCATAAAATGGACACTGAGAAAACTGGGGTCTGTTTTGACTTTATTGTATGTTTATGGAGTGATCTGGGGTTGACAAGAGGATTCAGTTATTCAGATAGAGACATTTCCTGGTCTTCGAAGTTCAGTGGTAAATATAATGTGCACCACCTATTTAATACTCTTGATCTTTCGGCAATTTATGTATCAGTGGAAATAGGAAGAGTACCATAGGAATAAGATACTAATTACTCTAGGTGCTGAAACAATGAGCCTTTTCTAGTTTAGGGTGAATGTAAGAACAAAACCCCACAAAGTATGCAGGGGAAATAGTTCACCATGTTAAAAAAAAATCTAAATTCTATCCTAATTTGCTATCTTTCCAGAAAAAACTTTGTGATACAGATTTGTTTAAGTGTTTTTTTTTTAATATGAGATAAAGATGAACGTTAAGATCTATCAATCTGTTGAAGTATATACTTTGTCTCAAAAAAATCAAGTTATGTCCCTCAGAGTGCCTCAGCGATGGGTCAACTTTGTTAGATTTTCTAGAGCCCCTGTAACCACTTAGGTCTTACACTCTACTGTTGGACAAGTGCCTTCTTCCTTTTAATGGCTTCTGCCACACTGTGCCAGTTGTCACTGGGAGTGCTTCCAGAATACACACTCTTTGCTCAGGCATGACAAAGTGCAACAACCCAACTTTGAAACTGCAACCCCAAGAACCCAAGAATGCACACTCTGCTCAGGCATGGTCAAGTGCAACAACCCAACTTTGAAACTGCAACCCCAAGAACCCAAGAATGCACACTCTGCTCAGGCATGGTCAAGTGCAACAACCCAACTTTGAAACTGCAGCCCCAAGAACCCAAGAATGCGCACTCTTCGCTCAGGTATGGTGAGGTGCAACAACCCATTTTGAAACTGCAACCCCAAGAACCCAAGAATGCACACTCTTTGCTCAGGCATGGCGAGGTACAACAACCCAACTTTGAAACTGCAACCCCAAGAACCCAAGAATGCACACTCTTCACTCGGGCATGGTGAGGTGCAACAACCCATTTTGAAACTGCAACCCCAAGAACCCAAGAATGCACACTCTTTGCTCAGGCATGGCGAGGTACAACAACCCAACTTTGAAATTGCAACCGCAAGAACCCAAGAATGCACACTCTTTGCTCGGGCATGGCCAAGTGCAACAACCCAACTTTGAAACTGCAACCCCAAGAACTCAAGAATGCACACTCTTCACTTGGGCATGGCGAGGTGCAACCCATTTTGAAACTGCAACCCCAAGAACCCAAGAATGCACACTCTTTGCTCTGGCATGGTGAGGTACAACAACCCAACTTTGAAATTGCAACCGCAAGAACCCAAGAATGCACACTCTTTGCTCGGGCATGGCCAAGTGCAACAACCCAACTTTGAAACTGCAACCCCAAGAACTCAAGAATGCACACTCTTCACTTGGGCATGGCGAGGTGCAACCCATTTTGAAACTGCAACCCCAAGAACCCAAGAATGCACACTCTTTGCTCAGGCATGGCGAGGTACAACAACCCAACTTTGAAATTGCAACCGCAAGAACCCAAGAATGCACACTCTTTGCTCGGGCATGGCCAAGTGCAACAACCCAACTTTGAAACTGCAACCCCAAGAACTCAAGAATGCACACTCTTCACTCGGGCATGGCGAGGTGCAACCCATTTTGAAACTGCAACCCCAAGAACCCAAGAATGCACACTCTTTGCTCTGGCATGATGAGGTGCAACAACCCAACTTTGAAACTGCAACCCCAAGAACCCAAGAATGCACGCTCTTTGCTCTGGCATGGCCAAGTGCAACAACCCAACTTTGAAACTGCAACCCCAAGAACTCAAGAATGCACACTCTTCACCCGGGCATGGCGAGGTGCAACCCATTTTGAAACTGCAACCCCAAGAACCCAAGAATGCACACTCTTTGCTCGGGCATGGCGAGGTACAACAACCCAACTTTGAAATTGCAACTGCAAGAATCCAAGAATGCACACTCTTCACTCAGGTATGGTGAGGTGCAACAGCCCATTTTGAAACTGCAACCCCAAGAACCCAAGAATGCACACTCTTCGCTCGGGCATGGCGAGGTGCAACCCATTTTGAAACTGCAACCCCAAGAACCCAAGAATGCACACTCTTCACTCAGGTATGGTGAGGTGCAACAGCCCATTTTGAAACTGCAACCCCAAGAACCCAAGAATGCACACTCTTCGCTCGGGCATGGCGAGGTGCAACAACCCAACTTTGAAATTGCAACCGCAAGAACCCAAGAATGCACACTCTTTGCTCTGGCATGTGGAGGTGCGACAACCCAACTTTGAAACCGCAGCCCCAAGAACCCAAGGCCCTGCCCCGTGCGCTTCCCCTGCGCACCGGGGGCAGGTGCGGGCGCTTCGCTTCGGTTCCCCAGCGGGAAGCCTGGCTCCCCGGGACCCCGACCACTTACTCTCCGCGGGGTCTTTGGCCCGGCGGCCGCTGGACGACTTCCTCAGCAGGCTGCGGCCAGAGGTAAAGAGGCTGGTTAGCTCTTCCAAGGGACTCGTGGGGGTCCTGGAGCGGGAGGCGCCCGCGGCCGGGGCCGGGCCGTAGGTGTTGACCGCGGCGTTGACCATCCGCGCCCCGTCCTGCGACACGGGCCTGCCGGCCGAGGGAGGCCCCGACGGAGAGCCCCTGGACAGGCTGCCCGAGTGCACGGCGTCGTAGGGCGGGGGCCGCTTGAGGCTGAGCGGGGTCAGCGACCGCCCCATGCTCACGGGCGACGGCGAGGCCGAGTGGCTCTTGGGGTAGCCGTGGGGGGACTGCGTGCGGTACAGGGCGGACGGCGGGGGCGGGGAGGAGGACAGCGCGGAGGCGGCGGCCGCGGCGGGCCCGGGGGGGCCGGGGGCGCCCAGGGCCGCGGGCTGCTCTTTGTCCAGCTTGGGGTGGCCCGAGGCGTGCGGGGGCAGCGAGGACGGAGACGCGCCCGCCTGCTGCTTCAGGTAGGCCACGTTCTCCAGCACGGGCAGCTTGGTGACCTCCAGCGGGGTGAGCGGAGACTCGTCGGAGTTGGGGGAGCACTGCACGGGCGCGGGCGGGAACACCAGCAGCGGCGGCCGGTGGGACAGCAGGTTGGGGAAGGGCGGGGGGATGTCGCAGAGCAGCCCCTTGGGAGCGCATGGCACTGAGGCCTTGGCGACGTCCGAGTCAGGCACGGTGGGAGTAGCGCACTGCGAGGAGCAGCTGTGATGGTCAAGGTCACATTTGGGATCCGGGCCCAGGTCGTCAAAGATGGGGTACTTCATCTCCTCGTAGACGGCCTCGCTCTGGTCGTCGTCCTCCTTCCTGAAGTCTCGGAGGATGTTGCCCACCATCTCGATGTACACGGGCTCCTCCTCGTCGGGGTCCCCCGCCGGGCTGCACACCTGGGACAGGGAGGGGTCCCGCGGCAGCGACGTCCTCCGCGGCCCGTGCTTCTTGATGTACGTTTCGTCGAAGGAGGTGCTCAGCTGAGTGTTCGGGTTCCTTTTGGGTTTGGGAGGCGGGATCTTCTTTGAATATTCATCGCTGTGGGGTCTCGGTTTGGTGGACACTGCCAAAGAGAAAGGAGAAACACAGGAAGGTAAAAGATAGATGAGGACCGTCGGGGAGGCCTTCAAAGGAGGAGGCCCTGCGCTTGGGGTGTGAAATGCCAGGAACTCCTGGTGGGGGGGGGGGTGGTGATGGGCCCGGGCCAGAGGTCAAACAAAAGTCGAGCAACTTTTCCGTAGGGAGGGAAACCTGTTGCCAGAACAACAGTCAAATGCATCTTCAGGCCAAGACTAGTAATCCCGACACTGATAAACCATCCCTCTGCTCTCAAATGTCTACATGGAAGCCTGGAGATGAAACATGCTCGGTAAAAACAGACATAAATTTCCTAAAGATTAGCCTCTAAGAATTAAGCGAGAAACCCAGGAGGAAAAAAAAAAAAAAGAAACAATCAAGTTTCTGTTAGCACAAAAGTACCATGGGATTTGAACCCTTTTCAATGATGTGGCTATCGCACACACGATCGCATCTTGCTTTCATTTAGGATAAAAATGTCCCAGGCTGCTGGACTTAATCTCTGCCTTGGTTCAGATAAATAACTTCTCTACGGATGGGTCTGATCCTTCGGGGGAAATGGATGTGGAAAACCTTATGAGGCTAGACAAGTTAATCTCTAAATCTCCAGGTATTGTTGGCTATGGTGTATTTGTCTGTTTTTGTTCGTGAGATCTCTTGTGACGTCCCAAATGCTGTCTCGGAATGAACTTATTAGGTACGTTGCACAGACACATCAGAGCCCCTTCGAGTATCTTGCAAGGGAAGGATCCACAGAATGTTGTGTGAGCCTCAAGAATAATGTTTAGAAACTCACAACAGATATATATGTACTAGTGCAGTCAGCAACCTGCCGGAAGCACACTTAAGTGATGAAACATAAACTCTGACACCATACAGTAGGGTGGAACAGGCTGGCAACATGTCTGTGACTACAATCAATTATTTAGCATGCAGGGAAGGTACTGGCATCTTGTGATTATCTCATTATCTCATTGTGTTGATATATGATTACAATGATTATCATTATTATGCTGTGCAGCAGAATGCAAGTTACTTGTGGTAAATGGTAGCATATAATGTAAGGTGACAGTATAGCGTGTTGGTGTAAAGCTATTGAGAAAATAATAGGCTTCTTTCTCTATAATTTGCACCCTTAAGGGAGGCGGGGTCTCAAGGCACAAATCAGGAAACACCTGAAATCCTCTTTTTCAAATAGCATACTATGACCCGGGGGCTTTTCTAAAACTTACAAAAAGAGAAGCAAGTGCTTCAAGATTAGTCGACTGCTCTACTCATTAATCGTGACTTCAGAGAAAAGAAACCCATCAAATATTCCAGAGAAGTGGCTATATCTCCCACTTTTCTAGGTCATTCCTGCTTCCAAATAGTCTGTCTTATTGTGCCCATAATGATGTTTGTACTCACTACAGTCAAGTATCCTTGTGAAGGGAAGTTTCTTAATGTATCTAGACTTTCCCTTACACTTGTAACAGGAGAAACTAGATGTTGCTCTCCAGGGACTTATAGCAGTGGGGTCTTTTAGTGCCCAAAGTGAAACGCCTAGAGACATGATGGGGTGAAAAATACCCAAGTAGTTCTTTAGGAGGGACCCAAAGGGACCAATAGCTCCTCTCGGTATCTCCCGCTGGTCTTAAATTTTACTGGTTTTAAAATCAACTGGGTATGTTAAAAGTCATGAATTATGCAACCTCATTCGGTTATACACAAAAATCTGAGCCTGATGTATAAAGTAAAATTATACACTACTGAATACAGTTAAGTTAGTACTGGGGGGACACTGAGTCAGGACCTAGAAGAACAAAAGCCTATCCAGACTATTCTAAAAGCTTGTTTCCCGCCATCTCCCGTCTCAGGATCTCATTCTAGGCTAAGTAATTCACACTCTGGGAACGTACTTGCCACTGATTATTAGGCTCCAGAGATTGAATGGTGTGGGGTTAGAGGAATCTTTAGAAGAGAGAAGTCTGAATAGTGAGGTGCTCTGTGAATGGAAGGTTAGGAATCAATGTGTCCATGAAATGATAATCTCATTATATTGGAAGAGTCATATTTAGAATAAGATTATCATTTTTATCCCTTCTAAATCATAATTCACTTTTGTTCTCTTCGACCCTTCACTTAAAGACTGATATCCCCGCAGACTTGAGTAGTTGTATGGAGAGAAATAGAAGGACAAGTAGAATTCAAGCATCGGAGCCCGAGCCTAGGTAGCAGCACTGCATTGAGGGAAGACCATGACCCAGAATTCCCAGGCAGTGAGGGGTCAAGATAGAGCTGGCTGTGACAAGATACTCAGGGAAGCAGTAGCCTCGTGAACAACCTTGGAACCAATGTCCTTCTTCCCACATAGATTAGAAGGTGGCCTTTGGAATGGGCAAGACCAATGCTTGGGTTGCACTCAAAATGTGAGCAAACAACACTCATCCTGTTGGCCAAAAGGAGTGGATAACATTAAATAAAGACACTTCATATCTATGGAACGATTGATGAAAGAAACGTTCTCTTCTAGAACACAACATAGAATTAAGTAGAGCAACTGTTCATAAGGAAGGAATACAGACAGTCCATTAGTACTGTGAGGACAACTTCAAGGCCTAACCAAGCACAGATATTGTCTGGCAAGGGAAAGAAAATATAATTTGTGACTCTCGGGGTGACTCTTAGATAATCAAAAAATCACTACTGCTAAGGACTGAACTCCATTCCTCCACAGCGATGTGCTGAAGCACTAACCCCCCAGTGTGATGGTATCTGGAGATGGTGCCTTTGGAAGATAACTGAGTTTGGATGAGATCATGAGGGTTGGGTCCTCATAGTGTGTGTCATTAGGACTACCATGTGAGGATATAGTGAGAAGGCAGCCATTTACAAGCTGGGAAGAGAGTTCTCCCCAGAAACCAACTGTGCCAGCACCTTGATCTTGGACTTCTGGCCTCCAGAACTGAGAACAAATAAATACCTGTTGTTTAAGCCATCCGGTCTATGGTATTTTGTTATGGAATCCCAAACTGACTTAGACAACAATGTATTTATTGAACCCTGCATAAAGGCGCTGTACAGCTGAGTGATAAGCACCCACTTTCATGCTATCATCTGGCATTGAAATATTTGAAATAGCTTTGTTATTTTAATAATTAACCCAGCTCTTAGTCTTTTAAATTTAAGTTCCACCTGCCCCTGCCCTATATCTATCTCTTTATCCCCTAGAACCATATCACAAAGAACAATTACACTTAAATATAAAAATGCTTCTCCCAGGTACCCACCCAGGGATACATTTCCACCTGACAGCCCATAATTCTGATTGTTCTTCTTGGTCTGACTCTTAATCTCTGATTTGTGCTTTTAATTCTAAATGCTTTTTGTTTGTTTGTTGTTGTTGTTGTTGTTTGCTTTGGCATGCTGACTCCCTGTCCTACTTTGTTCTACTGCCCACCAGTGGAAGCAGTTTCTTAGCCAGGCTTGCCCAAGGAATACTTCATTATCTGGGCAAGCTTATCCCTTCACCCTCTGTCTGTGTGATGAAAAGAGCCTAATGCAGGCAGATTCATATAATGCAAGAACATTGTGTTTCCTGGTCCTCTTTCTTTGTATTGATCCAAATTTGAAATGAGAACATTAAAGATTATTCAGATAATAAAGTGTTAAGTAAATTACAGATGATCGGGATAAATAAACAGATTCTTTCCTTCCATATCGGGAGACCAAGATACTTTCCAGACAATATCTGCTTCCCATTCCATATCTCCATTGCAATTGAGTAAATAATTCATGGAACAATAAAAATTTGTTTCAGCTGTCACGTATGCTTTTTTTTTTTTTAAAGCTTACCTATATAAGGCAAAGCCTGAAATTTTAAACGACATTGTCACATAATTTATTCTACTTTAACCTCACTCCAGGGAATTAAAAATTAAAGAAAAAATCATGTTTAAACAGTCATTTCTTTAGAGAATACTTGAAAAGAGTCTTGATCTATATACATAGATGCTGAAATACTGCTAATAAAAGACAATGAAAATTGCTTGCAAGTTTCAACATTAATCCAAATTCAACTGTAATAAAAAAGGTGATTTTTATTGCTCTTGAATGAATATTAAGTTATTTCTAATAAGCCCAAAGATAGAAGCAATAATTCCTGTTCAGCTCCAGAACACAAATTTTAATGCTTAAAATAGTATAATGACAGTAGCATTGAATAAGCAGAAAGTGACATTTTTGAAATGAAATATCTGAGCACAAAGGTTATGCATGGCTTTCAGTCATGCCCAGATGATCTGTCTTTCACAGTTAATTTTGGAAATTCACCATGTCCTTTGTCAACCTATCTTTCTGAAATAATTTTTTCCTTATTAAAAAACAGTATAGTGTAAAACCATGCTTTAGTATGTGTGGATGTTCTCAACCCAAGAAGTGGAAAGACGTGACACAACACAGGTTATTATTTCCCTGTCTTTCTGGCCACAGAATCTCAGAATTTGAAAGGCTCTTAGGAATTATCCAGCCCAAGGATGCCTGGGTGGCTCAGTCAGTTAAGCATCCAACTCTTGATTTTGGCTCAGGTTATGATCTCAGGGTTGTGAAATGTAGCTCTGCAATGGGCTCTGTGCCTAGTATGGAGCTTGTTTAGGATTATTATGATTCTTCTCTCTCACTCCCTCTCCCTCTGCTCTCACCCCTCCAACACACATATGCTCCCACACACACACTCTAAAATAAATAAATAAATCTTTAAAAGAAAGAAAGAAATTATCCAGCCCAAACACTATACATTACTGATGAAGAAACATAAATTCAAGTAGTTAAAAAAATTATATCTCTTTTCAATTCAATCTTTTATGCCTTTTAAGACAAAGGAAAACAATAAGCAGGGAAGTTCTTCAATATATTACTTTGTATATGACACAGAGTACCATTTTAAAAGGTCTCCTCGGAAATAAAAATAAAAAAATATAAAACTAAAAGGTCTTCTCATCCTGTGCTATAATGTTGGCACCATAACTCTGCAGCTCTAGTTATAGAGATATATTCAACTGGGAAACAGGAGTCCAGTGAAGAGAAGTAGTGTCCACACTATGTGATCCTAAAACTGGCTGATTCTGGAAGGTGAGAGACACATTTCCCACTTTCAGCAGAACTGTGCTCACAATAACTCTCTTTCACAACTCACAATTCCAAGGGTTTGAGGGATATTTTTATTTTCACAGTCACAAGCTTTGCAATTCCATCCACAAAATTACTCCTTATTTTATTTTTTTTTAAATTAAGGTGTTTGTAAAGAGATAGGGTTGCAAATGCCCTTGCTCTGTTTACAGTGGGACCAACAAAGTATGATAATGTGCAAAGAGGATCAGATTTGGAGTTGTAGGAGCTGTGCTATTGTTCTGGAAAACAGAGAACTCAGATCAAAGTTTGGATGGAAACAACAATGTAGACATGGAACTGGCTCAACAGCATAGTTTTAAAGTTGAATGGGACTGAGCGTCTTGGCTTAAGCTAGGAGACATGATTCTCATCACTTCTTTGCTTCGGTTAAGCTGCACAACTTTGAGCAAATACTTTGAAGTACATTATTGTCTATACTCACTTTTGTCAAAGATAATGAAGGACTTTGATCAGAACCCCTGCTTTTTTGTTACTCATCTCAATCATTCATTATAAAATATAGTTGGAATTTGTAAGCAATATTTTGAAAGAAATGGATTAAAACAGATTATAAAATATGAGTACATTTCCTATGATGAGAGTAGAGGTTATTTCTTGGAGCAATATTTCCCTGTAAGTATTTCCTAAGGCTTGCATATCTCTATAGGTTATGACGAGGGATGTTTGAACAGTCCTAAAGCAGACAATCTCTAATTAATAGTCTTTAGGAAGGGCTCCATCAATCCTTTCCCTTCTAGTATGTGCATACTTTTCTATCCCTCGAAAGGTAGAGTATTCCTTCTCTCCTTGAATATGGCAGCTTTTACCTTGTCCCAAAGGAAGTCAGGCACCATGAAAGAAGTCTAACTACTCTGAGGTGACCATCCAGTGAGGAAGCTCAAGCCAGCCCAGGGAAAAGGAACCAAGAAAATCAATCAATAATGAATGAAATCCTGGCCATACAACTTCATTCCAGGTGTTCCAGTGACCCTTTTAGCTATCTGAACCATGTCAGGTAAGACAGTAGACACTGTGGATCGGTGACAAGTCATCTCCATTCTACCCTTCTGATTTCCTGACCCACAGAATTATGAGCAAATGGGATTTGGGAATAGATTGTTGTGCATGTATACACACCTGAAACTGGCACCAGAAGTATCTAAACCTGCCTTAACAAAAAATCTAAAGCTCGGGCACCAGCCTTGGGGTGGTGGCAGAGGCCTGAAGGACAGTGAGGAGACTGTGGAGAGACTGAAAATTTGGAGAGCAGATTCTTATGGGGAGGCCGTCAAAAAGGAGAGCTGTGTTATATAGATTGGTGGAAAGTTGGCAAGACTGTTGCCTATGGTAACGTAGAAAACATAAAATGCACCTAATGAAATTTGTGGACCTGACAAAGGAGAGTTCTAGAAGGATATAGAAGTGTCAGCTGGCTTGTTTGGCCTTGTGCAGTAGATGGCTGCCTGAGAAAGAGATTAATGAAGGAAGTGTTCCATTCTTAAGCAAAAGTGAAAGGAAATCGTTCTACACAGGACATGAATCCTTCCCTGATCAGTAAAAGGTTTCCGGGTGAAAAATGGCCCTGAGGGCAAAGGTCAATCTAGAGCTCTGCCAGTAGATGGTGGCCAGTATATGTCAGGTTTTGTAGCACAGATAAATTGCACTTTTAGCTTGAAGACCTTTGCATATGAGGAAATGCACTCAAAGAGACTCCTGGAATCTGGGCATGATTTAAATGATGAAATCACAGATTTCAAGCTGGTGTTGTAATGCAAGAAAACATTTGGGCAAGAGGGTGAGAGTATTTGCCTACTGGTAATATTGTAGCTGAAAGGCAAATTGTGGTAGACAGTCTCAAAAGATGGCTACCTTCAATTCCCTCCCACCTTGTGTGCTTTCTACCTATTAACAGTTAGGGTCCATCTACCTCTCCTCAAATCAGGGCTGGCTTTGTGACTTATCTTGACTTAGAATGTGGCAGAAGTGA
The DNA here is from genome assembly GCF_018345385.1 of Vulpes lagopus. Classification (NCBI taxonomy): domain Eukaryota; kingdom Metazoa; phylum Chordata; class Mammalia; order Carnivora; family Canidae; genus Vulpes; species Vulpes lagopus. The sequence continues at coordinate 12,755,033 of NC_054831.1, forward strand.
TCATCTGAATCTTGAACTTAAGTGAACTGACAACTTTCACTTCCTCTATCTTAAAAGCCAATTTCCATAGAAGAATTCTTAGACCAACATGCTGGGAAGAAATTCAACCTAGTGGTGTGAAGAGGCCACATGGAGGAGAAGTAAGCCAAGACATGTGATTGAACCCTTCATGGACCTTCCAACCCATCCCAACTGGCAACTGAATGCAGCCCAATGAGAGACCCCAATCAATGTCATATAGGGTAGAAGAATCACTCTTATAAGCCAAGTCACCTCAGAGAATAGTAATAAGAAGTAATACATTGTTTCTGTTTTAAGCCATGGCATTTTGGGTTGATTTATTGCACAGCAATAGAGAACTGAAAGAAATACCAAAATTAATTTCCTGTTTGTGTAGATGTCTCATAGAAAATGCTCTTGTTATTTCCATAGAACTAGGGTACAGTGTGCACCCTGAGGAAACAGAAAGCATCTTTCCAGAAGAGAAAAATTAAGGAAGATTGCATTCTGAGTACTATAAAATCACCACAGGATGATTCAAAGAAGCGATATTAGAGAGATTACACACTTTCTGGTGAAGAAGACTAGATTGAAATCAGAGTGAAGGCATTAGTATATTAAAGAAGAACAGCCAGAGGGGATCTTGCCAGCTACAGGAAATCTAAAGCCAGGAGAATCATGGAGCAAAATGTGGTGGCACCCCCAACAGTGCTGTGAGTATCCAGTCCTCCATTACATCTTTGTTGTGTGTATAGACCCAGTGTGCTCGTAGAGTCTGAATCCCCTCTATACGATTCTCATGAATCCATCTTTTCTTAACGTCAGATTCCTCAAGAAACTTTTAAATAATTTTATGTTACAAAATATTATGCTTATGTTTCTCATTAAAAACAAGCAAGATGGAATTCCTGTTTCATACACTACTATCGTCTGAACATTTGTGACTCCCCTCACTTCCTTCAAATTCACATGTTGGAATCTTAACACTCAGTGTTATGGAGTTAGAAGGTGGGGTCTTTGGAGGTGATTAGTTCATAGATATGGAGCCTTTGTGAATGGCATTAATTTTCTAATGAATGACACCCATCAGAAGTCCCTAGTCCCTTCTACCATGTGAAGACTCAGAATTTGACCAGAACATGACCATGCTGGTCCCCTGATCTTGGACTTCAGCCTCCAAAGCTGTGAAAAATGTATTTCTATTGTTTATAAGCTACTCAATCTGTGGTATTGTATGTAGCAGCTCAAACAGACTGAGACATATACTCATCCCCTTTGAGCTTGGTTATTATGACGTCTTGGTTATTCTAGACATCTGATGATGGAGATTCTGAGCTTATCGATTAAAGGCCAATACTGCTCCAGGGCAAATTCACCACAGTAACACCATTTCATGAGAATCTGTCCAGGCAGGCAGCCCGCATTTCCAAGGAACTACAACCCTCTGCTCACAATGTTCATCCCAACCGTCTAGTTTGATATTTCCATCCCCAGGCTAGTATTTTTTTTCTCAATCACTGTTCTCCCACTCCAGGCATGGATGCACGTTAAACAGAGCCCACTTGTAAAGAACAGAAATGGTGCAGGGCTGTGGGCACTTCCTTGGCTGCACTACCTCAGCTTCGAAGATTCCACCTGACATTCCATACTTAACACAAATCTAGAAAAAAATAAAGAAAAAAAAAAACTAGAAGCAATGTATCCATCAGGAAGAGGGACTGGTCTGCAGGGATGATCCCAGTTGGACAGAATGCCAAATTATTATGTTTCATAACTGACAAAATTCTTTGCATGACTATAGTAGTCAGTCAGGTTCCTGAACCTTTCTCTAAGCCTGTCTATGCACGTCCTTGTAAAATCCAATTTTACATAACCCTGCTAATGTCAGTTTAATCCCAAGCTCCCACCCTCAACATCTGATCACCCTTGAGATCTGATAGGGTTCTTCATCCTCCGCCATCCCTCAGGTGATATCTGAGCACCCCAGCCTAACTTCAGCAAGAATCTTATTAGGTCAGTTCAGCCAGAAACCCCCTTACTTCTGATGTCTCCTCTTGTGGTTTTCCACTCACCAGCCTCTATCCTGTTCTCTGGCTATAAACTTCCACTTGCCCATGGTGTGTTTGGATGGAAGTGAACCTCTATACTGAGTTCTCTTTTCCCATACCATAATAGTCTTAAATAAAATTTGGTTTTGTCACTTTAACTACAGTTCAACTCTGGTTTTTGTTTGACATCTCTGAACTCTACATGTGTGGCTTTTTTGTGTCATTCAGATGTCAGCATATAGTGCCTTCTTCAGAGATGTTTTCCATGACCAAGTAATCAGCATACATCATACTGAATATTTCTCTTGTTTGTTTCTCAATTGGCTTAGGTAGGCTTCTAAGTGGTTGAGTATATATTTTCCTCTTTCCCACTTGCATATAATCTCCATGAGAACAGTGGTTCCCCATTTGCCTTGATCTTTGCTAAATCATCTGTGTAAAGTGACTACAACATCAGATGTTCTTAGCAAATATCTCTTCACTGTTCAGTGAACAGTAGACCTTTAACATTCCTAGAGTCAGCATCCAGGATTTTGGGTACTCTCCAGTGGCTCTAAATAGCCATGGACAGCCCTAGCATTTTCTATTTCCTTAGGTATTATTTGATTTAAGAGGGAGGAAGAGGATGAGGCATGTGAAGAATAGTTAACAGTGGCAAAAGAAATGAAAATGTGAAGGAGAGAAAGCTCAAAGGAGGAATAGTCAGCATTACCCATGTATAGAGATTGAGGCAAGTTAAATATTTCACCTGCCAAAGAGAAAGAACATAAAAATTAGCTGAGGGATGAAAATGGTCCTTTTTCAGTTGCCTTATACTAAGGAAAGATGAGAGGGGTACATGAAAGAACACAGGGCACACAGAATTCATGAGTTAGATCTTGCAATACAGAAGCACACAAGGTGGGGCACCTGGATGGCTCAGTCAGTTAAGTGTCTGACTCTTGGTTTCAGCTCAGGTCATGATCTCATGGGTCATGTGATCAAACCCCGCTTCAGGCCTTGTGCTCAGAGCTGAGTCTGCTTGAGATTCTGTTTCTACCCTTCCCCCTGCATTCCTGCTTGCACACACATACTCTCCCTCTCTCTCTAATAAGATCTTAAAAAAATAAATAAACACATAAGGTCCAATGACTTTGTAAGCACTATCCTAGACCATGAATTTTCATTGAGGTTATATATTTTTTTGAAAAAAAAAAGAACTTTTCTTGTTAATAGAAAACTTAATATGGCAAGGCCACTTGAAACAATGTCACAAATGTGGGAAACAGGAAACAAAAGTACCCTGAAACTCCATTATAAGTCATCCCTCTTGGACTTACTAGGATCTCTCTGTGGTGGTAAAGAAGCACTCCCACAGGTGTGGTTTCACTTAAATGACAGCATGCCAGACCTCCCATAAGAACATTTGTAATTCCTCTCCTTCTTCTTTTTGGCATTTTTCACATACTTTTCACTCAGGTCAACCCAAACTTCCACTTTTGCCCACAGGTCTCAGATGTGTATACGTTCAGACGTTGCTCTGACATTGTCCTCTGCTCTTCCACTGTCTTAATCTAAACACAAACCTTCCTAACCTTTAAGCTCTAATTCAAGCATCACTACTTTCTTTTTCCTCTTGTTTTTGACTTTTTTTTCTCTTGTGCCTCACTATTTCTTCCTTGTTATCTTCTTCATTTCCTACCTCATACCTGGTTATCAGTTTTTCCCTCCTAAAGATTACAAGCTTTCCAAAGGCAGAAGCAGCTCATCTTTTTAAAACCCCAATGGACTTAATAGAAGGACATACTACCAACAGGCATTTGGTCAATAATTACTATAAATAATTGTATACTAAATAATAAACTACCAATGCACGATGATTGAAAACTCTCAATTCTTTTTCATGCTTTCCTTCAGATTTTCTTCCTTGTTCCCTCCATTCTCAAGATTTTTTCATGAAAATTGATGTCCTTAGAGTTTTTAGAGGTACTTCACCTTAAAGACTAGTTTTCTTTAGGAAAAGAGCCTAACAAATTAAAGCTATATGTCTACATCACCACAGGTTCCCCCAAACAAGGACTCTCTGGATGGTTTTATCTATGTGTACCAATCATCTCCACCCAGTAGTCGATCAAATAATTCTTAGCAGATGTGGGAAAACAGCACACATTTTAAAACTTAGAGATAGCTGTGTTATTAAACCACTGGTTTAATAGTGGGGTTTTTTGTTTGTTTGTTTGTTTTTATTTGTTTGCCTAAATATTTTGAAGCCATCAGCTTAATAAGTTCCTGGCTCTCAGCTATCTCTTACAGCATCTCTACCTGCAGAGAAAGGAAGTTACCAAATAAATTAATTTCCTGAGTCTTGAGGGGGGAAAAATGTGACAACAAAAAAAGTAGCCATGGAAAACGCAGAGTGCTGAGCACCCAATAGAGGCTCAATTAATTTGGATTCAACCCAGGAGGATATTATGTTCAGGGAAAGTAAGTTAGGAGAAAAATCTGATTAACGATTGGAACATTTCCCCTGTCCCTCCGGCAAGTCAACTCTACAGTGGCTGAATCCCTGCAGTTCCATAGATACAGTCTACTGGGGATTATCCTTTGTAAATCTGTCCTGGCTGAGATATAAAGATAGAAATGTTTGTGATCTTTGAGATCACAAAGGAAGCAACATGGAATCACAGAGCCATAAAACATTTCATTCAACTTCACAGAAGTTGTGATGATGTGTGCTAATACCTCTAATGAAAATAGTGGTAGTAGTAATAATAATAATAATAATAATAATAATAATAATAATAAATGTAATAATAATAGCCACTATGTAGCAAATGCATTATTTGTATCTTTTGAAAGTTTACTTTATTTAATCCCCAGGACATCCCTACAAGGTAATACTATTATAAATCCCATTTTACAGACATTGAAACTTAGTTATAGAGAAATTGAATTACTTGCCCAAGTGAAAGAAATTGACTTTAAATGCAGGTGATCTGACTCTAGTTGCCTACTGTCAGAATAATTTGCCTTTAGAGATGATGGTGCATATTTGTTTTACAAATACATAGGTAAGTGTGTTTTAACCTTAAAAAAAAATTACCAATACTCATCCATGAGTCTGAATTCTAATTCCAATTTAGTCATTGTGTAACCTTGGGCAAGTTAACTGTAATCTCTTTAAGCCTCATTGAGCTTAACTCTTAAATGGATATAATAATACTTATTTACAGGATGTTGTGAGGGTTTAAAAAGATACTATATCAGAAGTCATTAGCAGACTGCCAAATGAAGGGTTTAAAAAGTATAAGCAATATTACTATCAATTATTATCTGTGTTCATTAGAAAAATCTCTCTCACTACATTGGAAGATATGTAATGGTAGCATATGCTTTCACACATACTTCACACTTATTTAGCACTGAGCTATAAAAATTAATGGTGCCAATGCCAGAGAGCCAGCCAGTTCTGGGAAACTGTAAAATGAATGATTGCCTAAATAAATATAGATTTTATGTTCACTGATGTATGAGATCAATATTTCAGTTTCCTTCTATATTAGGTTTATATCCTATGTATATTCATATAATAGGAGTGAATTTACTTTGAAAGATGTAATTTTTCCTTTAAAATTATGTGGGCATTGGAATTTTTTGGACAATTACCATTTCAGTGTTGGCATTCTTAGTTGCTCCTCAGCCTAAGCTGAAAAAAAAAGTTAATTTTCCTTGAGTAAGTTTTAATTTAATAATGCAATTAAAATAAAAACAAAAGGGTAAATGAAGGATGTAAATCACAGCATATATATATATGTATATATATATATATATATATATATATATATATATATAGCAATGCAAAAAATTCAACAGATTAACACCTCTTATTGAAATACTCTGTTTTTCTGAACCATGGATAGAACACTTAGGTTTTGAAAAATGACATTTGGGTGGGGGATATTCTCCAAACTTCAATTTAGGAAAAATGTGACTAGATTCTAAAAAAGAGAGAGAGACAGAATATTTCCAAAATTGGAAGTGGCTCACCTCAAGGACATCCTAAAGTTTAATGCCACATGCATGTAGTAAAGATGTAGAATTTGTTATATTTATGTAATTCAATTTTGGATATTATAGATATCCCATTATTCCTATGTAGTTTACCCTTCACTCTTACAGAGTAAGGTTAGAAAGAGAAAGCATTTCCTTTTGTGTGTGTGCACAATTTTTATTTAGCCCTATGACCTTATAAGTCTTCTTTACTGGGATTTATGTGTATGTTTCCATTTACTTTCTCTAAATGTAGATGAAGAAAATGATCCCCTCCAGCCCAGGGTGGTTTGACTCAAGCCAGAAACTCACTGATCACAAGAAGCAGACACTGGTCCTGAGTTCTTAGAGACTGCTGAAACGTTTCAAATTGCAGCAGTGCTACACAATGGGAGAACAGAAGCCTTCATTTTGGAACCCTGGAACCCAGATCAGCTTTGCTTTTTTTCTTTCTCATAATTCTTTCTTTCTCATAATTTCTTTCTCATAATTTCTTTCTTTCTTTCTCATAATTTCTTTCTCATAATTTATGGAAATTCTGTTCAATTCACAGAAATTTCAGAGATGGGGCTAGGAATAGGCAAGCCAACAGTAGGTGCCAATGGTGGGCCACACATAAAGTCTCCTGGAGGAGACAGCAACTTTCTTTACCTTGGAGGAAATCATGGGGCTATTTATGAATCTAGCCTTCCATTATTCAAATAGCTTGAGCAATTGCAGAGGTTTCACTTTGGGATTTAGATTAGCTTTCATTCATTCATAATAAAAGTCACCAGGATAACATGAATTCTGAACCTAAAATGTAGGGAAAGACAGGGACATTATACTTTACCCAATCTGTATTATTCCCAGATTATTCCCTGTGATTCTTTCTCCACGTCTAAGCTATACCTTAAACATCTAACAACATCAGCTTGGACTCTTAATCTAAAAGGTAAATTTCAACTCATAGATGTTTTGATTAATAATAATGGGAATTTAGGAAAAGACTCTAAACCTAATCTCAAAGCATATTTTCTTTTTTATATATATTTTATTTAAATTCAATTTGCCAACATATAGTATCAAAGCATATTTTCAAACTCAAATTGGAATTTATGTGTATATATACACTTATGTGTGTGTATGTGTGTGTATATATATATATACACATGCATGTATGTATAATGTGTTTATGTATATATTCACTTGTTTATCTACCAAATTAGCATGCGTAATCAGATCCTTTATAAATACAGTTGTAATTATTATAATCAATTAGCCCTGACCATGTCACGAATGCACTTCTCCACCCCAACTCAAAACATGACAATGCCTCCTCATTATTATTAGGACAAATAAGGCCTTCTGTAGCATGGCTTCCATCTCTTACTCCACCTCATCTTACAGTGCTCACCCTTGTGATAACTCCCAGTAGCTAGAGGCTCCTCTTCCAGCGATGCAACCAAAAAAGTAATTCTGCTACTAATGGTTCTCCTGCCATGTGCTCCCTTCACCCAGAATGTCCTTCTTAGAATTCTTCATTCCCTATATCCCCTTTACTTAGCTTTAGACCTTGTTTTAATTTTCACTCAGGAATCTCTTCTTCAAAAATTCAGTCTACAAACAATCTCTCCTGGAAATCTCTTCTTTTTTGTGCTCTCATTTTTTCTCGGTGAATGTTTATTTGTTTACTGATTGTTTAATATCCTTCTCCCTCCCTAGATAGGAAATTGTGTTTGTCTTCCTCACGTCTGAAGCCTCAGCTCCTAGACCAGTGCCTGTTTTAGAGTAAAATTGGAATTTTTCAAAATTACAATAAATATATGCAAGCTTTCATAGTGCTTATTCATTCCAAACAGCCTTTACTAATTTTACCAGAAATATTTTGCAATGAAGCAAAGAAGATGGTAGACCTTGTCTCCACATTAGACATTTTATCTGTGATCCATGTACAAATAATTTATTGTGGTATGAGAAGCAGCCAAAGCTCATCACAATTAAAATAGGAGAAAAGATGCAACAGCCAAAGTTTACCCAAGTCAAGCCGGTGGTTTGGGTAGAGACAAGACAACTACAAGAGTGTGGTGCTGAGAATGTTCAATTAGGGAGAGTACAAGAGGAGAAAGTTAATCTTAACAGGAACAAGGTCTGGGGTGCCCAGCAAGAACAAAATATACAGGACATGCACACAAGGTAACTGAGAGCAGTGCTGCTTCTTTTATTTCTTAGACTCTGAACATTCTCAAGCAAATTTGCCCCTACAGTGCTTTTCAACTAGCACAAAGACCCAAACAAGGGAGACAAACTGTTCTCAGAATGTCAGTGTTACCTTGGAGATAAGGATCCCTTGCCATCAAACCCATGTCCTAAAAACCTCTGACAATCACCCTCCAGAACACAGCACTTAGACCAGAGACTAAGAGGTTTCCAACAGGCTATACTGGCAAGCTGCTTGAAACAATAACAGAAATTTCTGAGTCACGGAGGTAATGGAGACATTGGACACGGGGTAAATGCCCTTAGAATGATCAGGAAGCCGAGTTTCTGGAATTTGCCTATATATTTCTGGGTACAGATCCCAACGAGAGGAATTGTGTCGCCTATGTCTCATTGGTCATACACCCACACAAAGCAATAGCAGAAACTGTTCTTTTCCCCAGTGCATTTACTGTTTCAGGGGAAACAAAACACATATAATTTTGAACAATTTACCGGCAAGTGAGACCCACAACTGACAAAATATGTAGGAAAAGCACCAGTAATCCAAGTTTCTGCTCCCACTCCTTCCTGCCCTGCCCTGTCTCCCAGATTTCTAGTAAGCTTCTTATAACATTCTAATCTTTTACCTAAAGTCCAGTTGGATCCAAAACTTTTCAAAACACAGAAAGCCAGACCTTCACTAAATTATTTTCTTTGCATCATATGTTCACTGCCATGAATTTTCTGAAAGCTGGCTCCAGACACAGAGCTAAATTGAAGGAAACAGGGGGGAAAAGATGTGCCCTCCTAATTCTGGGGCCCAATGCATGAGGGTGAGCACATAATTTAATATTTAATTTCAAAAGAACCTGATCCACACAACGATAGAATGATATATGCAAGCTACTAAAAGGAAAATATCATTTTATTAAATATAAAGTGATTTTTATATTGCAGCTAGCCAGATGAATTGTTGCCATGTTCCAGCTAATGGCCTCTACTTCAGCCACGACAGTGCAACCACAGATCAACCATGATGGCCTCGGTGCTTGCCTGTGTCCTCACCGAAGTGCTGGCTCCATGACAGCCTTGCCTGCCTTCACCTCTTTGCGGACTCAGTGTCTAACCAGGGCTCCAGGACATAGCAGGAGCTTTAAAATACATATGCTGAATGGCCGATCACAATGATTCAAGGCTGGAGATGTTGCAGAGTCCTTACTGTGCCTTATAATGCCCTGCAGTAACTATCTGTCTTTCTAACTTCTTTTCCTATTCTTCTCCTCCTCATTGAGTCTGCTCCAGCAACACTGGCCTCCTTCTCATCCCTAATTACAGAGCATATTCCAAGTGGTCAGGGCCTGAGTACTTGCTCGTCCCTCTGTCTGCAATGTTCTGCCCGCCCCCCCCCCCAGGATCTGCATGGGTTGTTCCATCACTTCATTTCAATTCGGCTCCAAGGGTTTTCTCTGACCACCTTATCTAGAATAGAACCTTCCCTTTGGTCACCTGCCTTTGGTTCAAGTCATGGTCTCAGGGTCCTGGAATTGAGCCCCACATTGGGCTCCCTGCTTTGCAAGGAGTCTGCTTCTCCCCTTGTCTCTCCCCCTGCTCATGTCTGCACTTTCTCTCTGAAAAAAATAAAATAAAATAAAATCTTTAAAATACATGCATACATACATAAAATAGTAATTTCTCTGTGTCTCTTCCTACCACTCATTCTCTCCTTCACCTTCATAGCATCCAACACCAACTGCCATAATATTGCATATTTATGTCTCCTTGCTTGTTGTCTGCCTCCTTACACTGGAACCTTCACTCCATAACGGCAGGGACTTGTTTCCAGGCACTGATATATCCCCTGGGGCCAGCAGTAGTGCCCGTCATAGTAGTTGCTTAATAAATATTTGCTGACTTGTGAACTTCACAAGAAGCCACAAGAAACAGCATTTGGGAGGTGTTTGCTTTGTTGTCTGTGTCTCTTCCATCTCAGACCTCTACAACAAATCCAGTCACAGAAGCTGAAATGGAATGTGTGGACAGCTTTAAAATAATAAAAAAATAAAATAAAATAAGAAAGGAAGCTAGAATGAGTCAAACCAAGAACCACTTGGCTGGTAACCATTTTTCCTGCCCCTTTGTCCACAGAAACCCTTAGCGTTTTGCTGAGCCAAGTGACACATGTAAAATTCTGAACACATCACAAATCTCCCGGTTCCTGCTTGCTCCCAAGTTTCTGTTCCAATTGAACAATTACAGCCTCTAAAAATATGCCCAATCATCTGGATGCAAACGCAATATTTTATTGGTAGGAAAGAAATCACTCAATTACCCAGATCCTGCCCAAATTTTGCTATGATTATGGCTCTTTGAAAGGAATCATGCTGTTTTGGTGAACAGTTTAGCATCATGTATCGAGAACCTTGATAATACATCCCTTCTGGAAGATTGCAGTTGTAGGCATGGATCCCAAGGAAATATTCTGTCATGTATGAAAAGGTGTGTACAAGACTCTGTAATCACAGCGTTGCTTCTCTCAAAATGAGTTCAAAACAACATAAATATATGAAACGAGTGTTGTGACCTGAATTATGAGACCCTATAACTACATGATAAAGTACTCTGTAGATATAAAAGCAATGTTGTGATAATATACCTAGGAACATAGAAAGATGCTTAGGATTACAAAATTAAATTTTTGTGTGTTGTATATTTATGTATATCTCTGACGTGCAAAAGAATAGCTGTTCTTGATCATTTTTGTGTGTATGTATATTTTGTGATTTTCATGTCATCATCCAGTTTCACTTTTAAAATAAGTAATTTTAATATTATAAAGTTGGAGAAAAGTAAAGTATGCCTCTTCAGTTTAGATCATACATTCACAATGGGGTGATACCTTTCACAACAGGGTGGAAATTGATTCTTGGGTCAGGGGCAAAATACCATCCTCTTTTGAATGAAAATTATACATCTAGCACATCAACAGAGCTAGTATTTCAGCAGTATTAAGTTCCATAGGACGGTGATTAGGAAAAAATATGTCTTAAGAGACTCCTTATAAGTGTAATAATGAAAAATTGGTTGAGAAACCCCACTTCATTCCAATCCAAACATTTTAATCTTAGGCTTATGTATCTTATGTATTTTTAAGTTCCTGCCATTAACTTTGCCCACAATGACTCCTAACTTCCAGGAAATGCAGGTTTAATTCCAGCCATTGGCACTGAGGAGACTGCCCTCCATAAATCCATGAGGAGTCTCTGAAAAGAAGTAAAAGGATGAAGGTACTAGATCACTAATGGCAAAGAGCTGCAGCATAGGAGAGCGGTAACTCCAACATCCAGTAAGACTCTTTAGGCATCTCAAAAGCAATCCTTAGAAATATTTCTGCTTTTTCTAATTGAGGTCAGACAATGGGAAGCTTTCACTAATCCATAGACATAGCATTTTTTTCTTTTCTTTTCTTCTCCTTTGGCATTTGTACAATGCCTTCATTTAAGGCCTTCCTTAAAAGCATCCTCTCAGTGATATATGAACGACAGAGTTGGCAAGCCTTTTCTCTACTGACACTCATATTTCAGAAAGTCAGGATTATGATTAGAGAAGCACAATATCAAAGACAAGGCCCAAATCAGTCCCCAGAGCAAGAGCAGCTGAAATTAGAATTATCACCACAGTTTCCTCCCAGGAACAATTTGGAATCCATCAAAAGGACAGAAGGGAATGATGCTAAAACATAAACAATGAGGGGGGGATAAAAACCAGCCTTCACCTCCCAATATAATAAAAACAACTTCTCCAGGGTGTCATAGGGCATCCTTAAGAAGTGACTCAAATTCCAGTTGCAAAACAAGACAAGCTGGGGTTTTCCACTGACATGTTACAAAGGGTACTTATCTCCCAGATGTACTGAATTCTTGGCCAGAAGCTGGTGGTGTTACAGCACTGAGGTAACACTTTTGTTTTCCTTATCCCTTCCTAGGAATCAGAGTATTCTCATTAAGGAATGGCTCTGTCTGGTAAGGCTTCTCATATTTAAGGAAGTCACAGTCATAAATGTAAAGAGAAAGTATGGTAGGCAGAATCATGGCAGACCCAAGATGTCCATCTCCTAAAACGTGGAACCTATGAATATATGATCTTACATGACAAAGGGGAAATTGCAGATGCGATTAAGGCTAAGAACTTCAAGATGATGTGATTAGCCTGA